>NC_056733.1:1487547259-1487629759 GCF_019279795.1 Protopterus annectens | reverse complement strand
GTTACACAGTCTTTCACCAGCACCATGCATTTTGTATGTGACTTCAGTTGCTGTTTTTTTTTTTTAATTTTACTTTGCAGGCTTTTAGCTTTGACACCATTTTATACATTACTAATAGTTTCATAGGTGAATACTAGGCTAACTGTCCTGAAGGCCCATTTGAAGTCTAATCAATAACTCAAGTTCAAAATCAAACCCTGTTTCTTCTGTCTGTGAGGTGAAGATCTTAACCATTATGCCAAAACCACCCAAGGTATAAAACACTGTTTTATAATTTACAATCAATTATCAAATGTCTGCTTATACAGCAGACACATGCTGCTTAACAAATCTACATATTCACATTTGTGTATTCATTTTTAGTTGCTATACTGTTATTTAATATTTATATGACTGTCACATATTTACAAATGAATAGTACCCACTATTTGAGTTGATTCTATAAGTGTAGTGGCTGTCTCACGAGGTTGCAGCAATCAGTGGATTGCTAAATTTATGCATCAGCTATTTGTGTTTTTGGAATACATTTACAATTTACATTAGTAGTAGTGTTTCAGTATGGGTTGTATAGCATTTAGATGCAGGATGCGATCATCGTTTTTTTTTAACTAATTTGTTATTTTAACAATTTTGTTTTTTTAGTAGCTTGCCAATTGAGCATGACATATATATATATATATATATATATATATATATATATATATATATATATATATATATATATATATATATAAAATTAATGTTTTATATGTAGAAAACAAACAATTTTTTATAATGCAATATGTCTTTAAAAGTGTTGTGCTCTCATTTAGCACTTTTGGTGCCAAAAAGTTTATTTAAATGTTGTGGAGTCCTGTTTGTATTGTTCTGATGAAGCTTGCTATTGAGCAAGTGAAAGTGCTTAACCATTGGATTTGTTTGAATATCTGTTCATTAAAATTATTTGTTTTTATGCGGACTTCAGCAGTTATCATTTCACATTCTATTTGGTTTGAACTGCTGTTCATAAGGAGTTGGCGTCTCAAGACACAGAGAAAGTAAGCGTTCTCTCATTTTTGTTGGTTCTGAAATACAGATATCAACTATTCAGTTTAGCTCTATCTTTTCCCAAAAGTTAACCTCTTGTAATTCTATCAGCGCATGTCTTTACTTAAATGTAAATTGCAGCATTTGAACCTGTGACTTTTTGGTGATATATTGTTTGCCAGTTTTAAATATCCTGCTGATGCTTTTAGGGAAAAAAGAAATTAGGGTATATTGCTGAGCATGAGTCTTGAATTTAAAAGAAACTGTCCTTGAAATCTGAAAATGTGATTCACACTTTAATGTCTTGCAAGACCTTTTGCTGTTAGTGTGGACTAAATTACTCACACTGCAAAGACAGACAGCATAATAGATAGGTGGTGGTGGTGAATTATAGTACTATAATTCTGCAGAAAGCTTCAGCTGGTATCATAAACCATGGCAGCAAAGCATGAACCTTTTATTATATCATTAAAGCCCAGAGAACAAATTACCATCTTTGTTAACAGTGCTTCTAGGTTTCTTCTTTTTGTAACACAGATTCAGAAACACTGGCCTGCAGCGTACAGATGAGATATGCTTCTGTTTCGTGATGATGCATGGCTTATACAAATAGTTATAATCTCTGTGTAGGTACCCGGCATTGACACCTACTGTAAACCAAAAGGGTTTTGAAATTCTTGATGTTTTGGTACTACAAGTGATATGTATTACATCCAGACCAGTAGTTCTCATTTAGCACCACCACCACTGTGTTAGTATGATGTGTACAAAATTGGACTGACACCTGTGAACAAATGGAGGACTGCTGAGTACATAAAACAGCAGCCAGCAAAAACTGATTAAAGATAAAGCATTCCTTTAGTTACATGGCTTAAGCTATTGTCTGGAAGAGTATGTCACTTGTAAATATTTGGGAGTAGTGAACACATTAAAATATTTAGACCTGCAATTGAATTAATTTGATATGGTCCCTGAGAAGAGAAGGGTGTGATATTATGTTGGTGACAACTGCAGGAGTCCTATTTGAAAGAGGCTAATATGGTTTCCTTTGTGGTGACAGAAAAGACATGGCATAGCATGTACAGAACCACTACTTATTCCATGGGACAGAGAGATAAGGCCTTGACTGTAATGCAGATGACCCATTTCTAGTTAGCCATCTGAGATCCGGAGAAGCTGGTGATGGAGAGTGCATGTGAGCAGCCATCACTGGCTTTCCTATCCTGGGAATCCTGAAAGCAGTGAGCCTGCACATTGTGTCATGCAGCACTGCAATCTACAGATGGGATTTATACATGCATGAATATGTACAAAGCTCAGGCTGCAAGCATTGTGGTGTACAAAGCTCAGGCTGCAAGTATTGTGGAACACAACCCTCATGTTGTTATGGAGATGAAAAAATTAAGGCTAAACAGGAAATTCTGATGTGCACCTGGATAATGTCCTCCCATAACTGTCTATCTATGAAGAGGAACAAATGGATTGGTTGAGTCACAGAAGACCTGATGGTTGATAGGCAGTGAGAAAAAAAGGGTAAAAAAGTACAAAATGAATAAAGCTAGTGACCAGATAGTGTTAAGTCATGATAAAAGCAGAGAATGCAGTAACATGAACAAGGTCTGTCTAATGGATGAAGAAAGGTGTTTAACGTTTTGTTAGGCATCATTTAATATTGTTAAACTCTAGGCTCCATGAATTGCTAGTTGAAATTTAAAAAAAAAAATCCAGGAATGCAAAGGGCTTTTCAGCTTTGAAAGCTATAAAACACTTATTGGTGCAATTAGGAATAAAGACAGTAGACAGAAGTGAATTGCCCGTGTAAAAAACTTACAACTTTTAAGCAAGCAATAGTGGCTGACAGGGTATGTGTCATTGTGAAAATAACTCATGCCCATGGGCATTCTAAGGACCACTGCTGCAGGCATTATTGCACTTAGAGAATGGGATATCTGTAATTTTTTTTCTATTTTTTTTAATTACCATATATATATATATATATATATATATATATATATATATATATATATATATATATATTTGCATTTCTGATATAAAACAGTTCCTTTGCCAAAGAATAAAACTTGCTTTAGTATGCAAAATTTTTACTGAAGGAAGTATGCTACATCAAATATATAAGACATATAAGTATTCATTGTCTAGACACACTCAAACACACACATATACACACACACACACACACACACACACACACATTCAGAAGCACAGGCATAAATATCTAACACATATACATAGTAAAATATTCACACACAAAGTCAGAAACACAGAGAAACAAGAACACATATACATAGATGTAAACACACACACACACACACACACACACACACACACACACACACACACACACACACACACACACACACACACATATATGCATCACTTAACAGCCACTTTGCTGTGTACACACACACAACTTTAGAAGTCTCCTTTTGAGGAATGACCCCCCCCCTTTATTGTAAGTGGTTTTGCAGCCCATTATTATTATTATTTTTTATTTAAAGTGCTGATGATTAAAGTAAATAATTACAGAGATATAGAGTTGCATAACTTAATGTTTAATAAATCCATGTTAATAGGCTGACTGTTGCAGTCAGCACTGTCTGTTGTGTGACTCACTCATTCATGCCTATGCTCTCATGCATGCACACACACAAATACACACACTCATGCACTTTTCTTTTTTGTTTTACTTAGTTTTGTCATTTTACACTTGCTAAACACCAATGAGCTGCTTGACAAGTATAAAGAAATGGCAGCCATTTGCATTTTAACTGTCTAAGCTTCTCAGCAGCTTAATACACTACCATGAAGCAGTAGATTTGTTTTCAGTAGGCATTTCCTGTACATTAACACCCTGCTGTAGAACATTCATACTCCAATCAGGGCTTAATGTTCAATTTGCCCTTTCTCCAGAAGCTGTTATATGCTTCATTCTGTCATACTTTTGGGTTTAAAAGTATGTCAGAACAATGTATCTAACAACTTTTAAAGGTGTTTTAGATTCTGTTACTATTCTGTGGTAACCTGTACTAATCATTGTTAAGCTCTAGTGTAAGTCTACTGGTGATTAGGAAAAACTTGTTAAGTACCTTTCTGACATCAGAAAAGTATTTAACAAGACTTTCTTTTTCACCACTTTCAGAGCATAATTGCAACACTCCAGGTTCAATGTTATTTCTGTCTGCTGTTTGTGTATCAGCGTTAACTTTGTTACAGTTTTCAAAACTATAAAACACTTTACACCCCTTCTTTTTTTCTCCATTTAGATAGCAATATATAACAACAGCAAAAACTCCCCATATCTTAGATGTATAATATCTTATACGTTTAATGCAACAGTAATGTATTGCCCCTCTGCTTTTACTTGGTTAACAACAATTACTGCTATTCTATGTTCACTCAGCAACTCATTTGATCTCATTTGACATTGTACATTTTATTTTTATAAATAGCTATGAGTTTTGTGAATATCATTTTATACTTGTTCTTTGTTTTAACGATCACATAAAATTGGACCATCCAGATCAGAGGTCTATGCCAGTTAATAAATACATACATGAGTAAAATAATTCAATAAATCAATAAATCATAAACTGTAGTTTGTTATGTGTTCTCAAAATGGACTTCAAGATTCACCTCCTGAACTTTACTCTGATCTGAATTGTTTGGAATCCATATCTCATGTACGTAACAAACTGGTTAAGATTGACAACCAGATCACAATCCTGAGTCTTAACCTTTTAAAACAAGTGCATTAGTTTATAGAACTTGATTTTTTAAACATCCTGTTGTCCAGAAATGATTCAGTGGTGAATTCTCACCTGTGTACCATGTGTGACATATATACAATGATGAGTTTATGCATGTGTAATTCACCTGCAGAATCTGGTTTGTCACATATTGTAATTATGATTAAGTATGCAGATTTATTTTAATGTATGGGAAAGTAAGGGATATTAATAACATATGGGGTTTACATGGAAGTTTGAAAGTAGAAGTACTGAACACTTTTGTATTGTTATAACCCAAATAAAGCTGTATACCTAAAAATAGCACTGATAAGTAAATGGGTAACAGAAAATGTCAGTGTGGGATTACAGTAATCAAGTTTCTAAAAGGCAGAAGCAATAAGTTAGTTCAAAAAGTATAGACTTACCAGATTACTTGTGGATCCTACCCTTACATAGTAGAACAGTAGTGCTTTGTCAATACGTGGACATTACTCCCTCGTCTAGGGACATATTAAGCAGTTCTGTAACAAGGATCCATAAGCACACCAATCAGATTATTAAGGTTTCTCAAAGGTAATCAGTCTGATTTCTGTGCTTTGTCCTGCATTACTACTCATAACTACTTTTTCCAACTTTTCAGCCCAATGCGTTCATCCTTCAGGGTCTTTTCATAATCTTTCCATTGCCTTTCCATGCTGGAGTTTGTCTTTCACTCCTTTTATTTTAATTGTTTGTTGATCTCTTTAGACAGGATGCCCATCATCTTGGATTGGTGTATCTCTTTCTCCCACCTAAAATGTCTGTCTTGCCCCTCAAATTGAGGGCCACCAAGTAGGTACAGAGCTGGAAGAGCAGTGAAATCATATTTTGGGGGAGGAGAAGAAATGAAGGTGTCCTAACCATGCATGATCTGCTTCTGACTGTAGTTAATTTTTGTCTGCCCTAAGCTTCCCTGTCGGGAGGGGTAAAAAAATGACAGACACATGCTAATGAGTGCTCTCTTCCATGGTGTGTATCTGCCTTCCCTTTATTGTGCATTGTGAGACACAATCCACACCATCATCCAAGATAGGCAAGCTGCCAATTGGCTGCTTCAACTTACCCCCCTCACCTGCCAGCTCTCCAGCTTCCCATTTTGCTAGTTGACCCCAGTCCTGCATGCTCCTTTTCTTATTTGCACCCCTTTTACTTTTGTGTTACCTAATTCATTTTTACCCTTCCTCTCCCCCTTTCCCCACACACCTAGGGAAATATTTCTCATTCCTTATTGTTATTTCCATTCCCTCCTCAAACCCAAATGTTACTATTGTTATACATGTGCTGCATTTCTCATAGCGTCTTTATACTCACTCTTAAACAGCCTTCTTTGTCTCTCCACTTTCTATATGCAGTTTCTCTTTTGCTGATTGCTGGTTTGCTTTATTCTTAAGAAACATTGGAGTTTACTCCTGTAAGACTTCTTTTTCTCTTTAGTACAGGACCAGTTATTGTGCAGTCTAACACTACAGTATTATTATACAGTCGTATTACATTCTGAGTTGTTGTGCATGTGACTAAGTTATATGTGGTGGGGACATACATTCCATGGACATTGCCCAATAGCAATTACACTTACCATATCCGTCACCCACATATGTCATCAATATGCACAGAAGCTGCCATGTCACAACAGTGAACATCCTAGTGACAGAGCACCTGCATGATGTCAACAGTTTCCTTGCAATCAGAGCTGTCCCTCATACATGGTTCCTGTGATCCCTTGGATTCTGTGAGAATCTGTAAAATAGTGTATCTGTAACACAAATAAGGATCGTCAGAACTGATTCTCCTATGGACTGGTACTTACAGTTTTTGTCCTTTTAGTGTAGTAATCCCTGCATTTCAGTAGCAGGCTGTAAAATTGTGAACATATACTTAAAAATACACTGTGTTTCCTACTTGTCTTTTTTTTTTTGCCACAGTTTCTGCTGTCAGTAGTATCGAGGTTATTTGTAGATCGGTGGAACTGAACATCATGAGGATGAGACACTTGTATACTACATACATGCAAGCATATCATTATGGCCTAATGCTATGATAATATCCAGTATTAGGTATTGGTTCCTGAAACAGCTGACATATGGTGCCAAAATCATCATTGGTGCTGTATATGACATACGTGTCTCACTGTCAGAAATGTGAGGGGAAAAATAACTTGCAGATCATACAGGAAAAACAACAGATTCCAAATCATGTTTAGACCTTTCAATCATTTTTGCCATAGGAGTTTTTCTCTAGGGTTGTAGCAACCACAATGATGCTGCTGACATACAGTAACTTTGGTATTACTGTTTCTCAGAGAAGAGGGAATATTAAGAAATCTTGCAGTCTCAGCTTTAGTATACAGTCCCCTTTTCTGTACTTGTATCTCCATTTACCGAGCATCAAAAGTAAAGTTATGTAGTGGGACTTATGTGTCTTGTGTATTTAAAATGACTCAGGCATAGAGACACATTTTAGTAAACATAGATTTTCTCACAATATATTTTCAGTACGCTATAATATATTGTATATTTTACTAATCATATATTTATCACTCATAGATATTTCTCATAACAGAAAGATTACACTTAAAGGGGGGCATATCAGATTAAATACTGCCTACCCCCTTTGAGTGCAGCCTTTCTGTTATTAGAAGTATCTACAATGAAAAAAACATCTGTCATAAGTAAAAATGTATGATGTACATATTTTATAACTGAATTGTCATAGTAACATAATATTATAATAAAGTGTTACTTATACATTTTAGAAGAATTATCAGTCAGAATCATTTTACATTAAGTTAACATATTAGTGGAATTACTATGTTAAGAACAGTAACTGCTACCTCTAGAAATTTAAGTGAAGAACTGTGATAAAGTGACTTATTTCTTAAAGGTAAAGAAGTATAAAGATAAAAGTCAGGCAGCAGACAACTATCATTTTATTGGGATAAGTTTTAATTTCCCCTTAAATAGTAAAAGTGTCAGTTGGAGACGGTGGTATTCATAGTCATTGCGCAAATGTCTTTTAGCTATCCGCACTGTCCAAAATGAGAGTAGCTAAGCTGGGATTCAGAGGCCACTTACATTACTGTGCGATGCCCAGTAATAATCCGAAGCAAATAAAGCACTAATGAGACGTAAATGAGAAATTATGTAAAATGGCATGTGCTACTGAAGCATTCTCTTGCCTACTTGCGATTCATAGTCAAATATTCATGCCTTCCTCATACCTGTTGTAAAAAAGTGTATTCACAGCTATTATATCTTTGCAATCAGGAACTTGCTGGTAGCTTAGCAATTTCACTTGCTGAACCTGTAAACAAAATGGCACAGTCATACACAAAAACGTTTCATATAATCATCTGTCAAATGACACATGCCATCCTCAGAAAAAAGTTATATGTCACAATCCCTGTTACATACATATGCAGAGTCCAGCCAAGTAATGAAAGCAGTCTAACAAATCTGCCCTTTATTTAGCCCATACCACACTCTTGCAATCATAGTAATGTCACTGAGACTTGGAAATCTCCCAGTAAACAATATGTTCAACAATAAAACATCCATGTTACTTTGTTACTTCAGTACTAAACTGTTGCATTGCTACCACATATGCACAATCACTAAAAGACAGCAAAGGAAAGGGAAATAATCTTCTCCATGATCACTAATCATTTCCACACCTGCTGTAGGGATTTCCCATTTATAAATGACAGGTTACAGTACTGTAATATGCCCGTCACATAAATAAAACAAACATTTCCCAAAGTCAATTCAATAATCATACCTCATTTAGAACTGCTTCGTAACAATTTCCAATATTTTCTAACATGTTTTCTTAGTTAAACAAGTCTGCAGTTTCAAAATTTATTTGCCACTTAACTCAAGTAATCCAAAGCTAATATAGTGCTGTTAGACTCACTCTCATAAATTCAGCCTCCTTTAAGCATTTTGTATGCAAATAAGGCCATTTTACATTTATCTATATGAAGTGCAGTAATATAAAAATGTATATGGCACCTTATCCATGTAATTGGTCTCTGCTTGATGCTTATTGTCAGGTACTTTAAGCTTTTTCCATAGGTAGGATGTTCATCAAAATACCAATGTATTTCTGTAGTCAGTATGAATAACCTCCACTGACCTTATTTACATATTGATGTAGAGCCACTCTGCATGGATTACTACTAAATAAATCCAAAACCCAGGACTTTGGATACTGCTATTAGTGTTATCTTTTACCTCTTGAGCAGCAATACATATCTTTTAGATTTGTATAACGTCTTTCTCCTAAATTCTAGGTAGATAGTAGTTTTGCATATATTTGAAGAGATGTGAATCAAATTTGCTGGAGCTAATTTTGAGAAATTGTTTTCACTTACAATTTTATTTTTAAATTCAGGTCTCTAAGGCAGAAAGGACAATAATTTGTGGGTAGTAGTTTGAAGCTTAAAGGGGATAGTATAATTTTGGGTCTTACAGGAATAGGTAAACATTTTTCACGTTGCAGAGTTTTACAAAGGGACAAGGGTAAAGAATTGATAGACATTGTCAATAGCTATTTGAATGATACAAACTGTGAACCTGTACAGATAAAGACCAACTACAATGAAAACATGTTGCAGTGCTGGTAGACAGACGACTCAAGGCCAACCTTCAGTCATCTGTCTACCAGCACTGCAACAGGTCTTTGTTTTAGCTATTCGAATGGTGTTGGTGTTCGGGCTGGAGTTAACACTGGTTACACGGAGATAGTATTCTAGACATAAGATGGGACTGTTAATTGTACTTTTTTCCTTGCAGAGTTAAATGGTTGGTAAAAGAATGCCTTTGTTTCCCAGTCCTGTCAGGCATTTGGTTAGTATGAACTTTGAAGGTTAGGTTTGGAGCTAAAATGCACCTCAGATATTTATACTGGTATATCTGAAATACTGGTTCCTTCTTAGTCAAAGTGAGTGAGGGTTTGGTTTATCTTTTTTTCCTGCACCAAAATGCATTGTTTTTATTTTAATTATATTTCATTTTAGTTTATTAAGATCCACAAGAAGATAAGGATAACAGCCTTGCAAATTATCTTAACCATTCTGTGGTGTGTGTGTGTGTGTGTGTGGGGGGGGTGGTAAACCTGACTCATGAATGTCTATGTTGTACATGAATAAGATGAATCGTACTGATTATGCAACCAAAACTGTCAAGAAGGTAAGTTTGCTATGCACCTTTCTGATGACAGTTGTTATGGTTTGGCCATCTGCTGCAGCATAGATAGCAGCCACCAAGAAGAGGACTGGAAACATATTGAGAGCCATAAAAGCTGTAAGACACTTAACTGTGTCTCTGTGACACACATGTACACACACACACACACACACACACACACACACACACACACACACACACACACACACACACACACACACACACACACACACACACACACACACACACACACACACACACACACACACACACACACACACACACACAAACTGCGGCACCATGAAGTCAATTTGGCAGTATTAAGAGTGTTACAGCTTTTAAAGCTGAAAAGAAAAACACACTTGACACTCCAACACTTTTTTCTCTTTGTAAGTTGAAGTACATCAGGTCAGTTAAAGCTCCATGTACTACAAAGAATTAAAATAATGTTAAATAAATAAATAAATGAATAAATGAATTTTTTTAATCGATTTATTGAACAAATTAGTCACAGATGTTAATTTGTAGGGCTTTATTTCTGATATGAATTTCTTTGAATCTATTTCTTCAACAAATTAACACATTGGTTATGATCAGTAAACCATCCATAATCCTGTTTATCTTTTGTTTGTGGGAGTATAGTGTTTGTCGCATTATTAATAAATAGGAAAAACAAGGGTGAGACAGCACAGATTTCTGATGGCACCTGAGTTTAATGTTCCCTTGTAAGATGATACATTAGACCCACTGATGCTAAAGTTTTTTGTTTTTTTTTACTTAGGTAGCCTGAACCTAGTTGATTGTGCTTGTGCCAAAGCCAATGTTTTTTTTTGTTTGTTTCTGTAGAAGAAGAACATCATGTGATGACTTAGTAAGTTCACAAAAAAGATATTACTAGTATGTACAAATAAGTGCACTGAAAATATTTATTAACATAATATAACATAAGTAACAGGTAATAAGTAAAATATTGTAATCTAAAACTTTTCAGTAGAATAGGAAATTCAACTCTAGGTGATCAGCAGTGAAGTGATAGCTGTAAGCACTACAAATTAACATTAATAATGTATTTACTTGTTTCTGAGTCCTACAAAACAGATGATTTGACTTCAGATTAAATTTAAAATGTTGGCACTTTCCTAAGATGGGAGTCTATTCCATATTCTACCCCATCCAGTCCTTCCACTATCTCGTTTTCCTGCACTTTACTTTTTTGACCTGCCATCACTTCTTGTTTTCCACAATTCTTTACAAACCCATTGTAACCATCTATTTTATTTTATGGATTTATTATTTGAATTTGTTAACCACTGGGCCACATGGACCCAAACACAACCAAACTTCACATTCATAGCTCTGCATTTATACCACAAACTTTTTATTCACAGTACAGTGTAAAAACACCCTACCAAATAAAAACACACTCTGGCTAACTATTACTGTATTGAGTCCAATAATTCATAATTAGCTGTGACACCATTGCACTTATTCACTAGGATCATATGTGTTGAGAAACGCACTCAATAAAAGTGATCATACCATGCCAGTATGCAATATAAAATAATACATTTGTAAATTAAAAGTTGTATTAAATTACTGAAAGAGTCAGACTCCAAAACAGCTTACACTTGGCATAAAGCATTACAATAAAGCTACAAACACTAGTAGAACATCTGTTATTGCAAACTGCTGATTGCATTTACATAATGGAAATAAAAAATAGCCCAAGCATTTACAAGTACAGCATAGTATATATGCAGTTCTGAAAGAGTATCACTGTGTGCTATGCTGTTATAAGGTGGAAAGAAAAACTGGCATAGAATGCTATGGTGTTATGTACCATGCGAGTGGGGAGTTTGGCATAATGGTTAAGGCATTTACCTTACAGACACAAGGTGCAGGGTTTGATTCTCACATGGGTAATTGGCTAAGTTTAAAATGTCCTACAAGGGCAGCTTATCTAGTACTAATCTATGAACCTATGTTTAGTGCATGATATAGACAGTTGTGCTGATGGTTGAAGGTATGGCACTGGCTGTACCACAACATCCTGGCAGAGGTCAAGCAGTGTGGTGCCATCATAGATTACATCTACACCAGCTCTTCAGCTTGGAGGTCAATGACATGGAGATGATGCAACATTTGGACACCACACATAACAGTACAAATCCTATTTGTGAACACAGTCTACTGTGAAACTAAAATATGTCTATTGCCACCTATACAGATGTCCAGGACTACACAGTCCGTCTTCATATCAGCTTGCAGTCTGCACTGTATGTCTCTTCAGTGGGTCTATATCATAACATCGAAGTTCTCTAACATCGAATGTTATAATATCAAACCCTAAACACCGAAGTGTGAAAACATTGAACAGTCAGAATAGCGAATTTTTTCCCAGGGAAAACAATTGCTATTCCGAGAAACATACACACAGCACAAACAAACACAAAAAACAGCCATCCACACACATACACTTAAAATCCTACACCTAAACTAAACTTTACATACAGTACTAGATATCCACTTACCTTAACCCACCCTAACCCTAAGTTCCATCACTATAGCGCACTCACCTCATCCGCACCCTAACCCTAACTCACCTAACCCGCCCCCTAACCCTAACCCTAACCTACACACAATTGCACACTTACCTGACCCGCGCCCTAACACTAACTTCCACACAACAGCACACTTACCTGACCCGCTCCCTAACCCTAACTCACCTAATCCACCCCCTAACCCTCACCTACACACAATCGCACACTTACCTGAACCTGACCCGTAATGCTCCAACATATCGAATGCTAAAAACAGCGAAGCCACAGCAACGGCCCACCGAATTCTTTCCCTGCACCTTCGCTGTTTTCAGTGTTTGACATTACGGGTTCGATATTATAACATTCAATGTTAGAGAACTTTGATGTTATAATATAGACCCCTCTTCAACTGCAGTTCTTGGATTTTGAATGGAATGATAAGCCAAAGATCCAGGGGAAAAAGACTCCAATCTGTAACTGAAACATATTCATGTTATGCATCAGTGACAGTGTACTGCAAATGCTCTTACTCCTCATACATTCCTGACAGTCATGTGAAGTGAAGATCAGATCTAATTCACATTCCCAGTTGTTGTTGTTGTTGTTGTGTCTTTCAGATTTTCCCGGTTAGGGGTCGCCACAGCATTGGCAGTAGATTTTTACATGCCGAGTTACCAGCTCTGACGCACAACTTTCAATGAAGGTACGCCCATTCATGCATGTCTCCACACAGAAGACACTCTAGCTGAGAATCGAACAGGACAACGTCTTACTGTGAGGTGACAACGCTACCGCAGCACCACCACCACCACAGTCTCTAATTCACATTCCCAGTAATTCCAGCTAAATGCCAGATAGTTAAGGAAGGATTGCAATGTAATACACTTACCAACAGTACATGATGCCTCTAGTTGTACATGTGTTGCTATCAAGGTCCCTGCAGGAACATGCTGAAAATTAACCTGAAAGGTTGCTATTCCCTGGATTTTCATATTTTGAACCCTGCAAGTAGAATCATGGCAAAAAGCATATACAAAAACAATATATGGTGAATGCATGGCTTACACAGATTCTTAGCAGTGGAAATAGCCCACGTGGTCATCAAGGTAGAGAATACTCAAATGTGAAGATAAACAGAAAATAACACACAGAGACAAAATCTCATTGCATGAGGTGAATATTTGTCAGTTACAGATTGCAGTCTCTTCCCTCTAGATCTGTTGCTCATGTTATCATTTAGATATCCATGAATTGTAGGTGAGGAGGCATACAGTAGACACTATAAGCTGATACAGATGGTGACTGCGTAATCTGTAAGCATCTGCTTTGCTAAAGGTTTAACTCAAGCACTTGGACACTTTCAAGGCTACTTTACTACACAGTGAAGAAAACCTCAAGAATAGTAACTGTGCTATTCTGGCTGTACAATATAACATCTCAGCATGAAGGTCTCTGTTTGTTCTTCCCAACTAAACTTATTCTGGTAATACCATTATGTATGCATCAAACAGCACAGTTCCAGCACATGAAGGGATAGGAAACACACATGATGCTCGCTGAAAAGTTTACTGACAAGAATCCAAATCGCTTTGGTCACATGACTCACATCCCCATCATTCACATCCTCTTAAAGGCACAGCATTACATTACCCTATTAACATAAAAAAGTAAGGTTCTAACTATGTACTATTATACATTTTATAGAGTTGATTGATAGCTAGATATTATGTACAAGGCATTAAGTACGATCACTGAATCTGAGCCGCATTTGCACAAGTTTACCACATCAAGGTTAGTAGCCATTAGAGATGGATGAGGAATCACCACTTATAACAGCTGAAAGGGAATGTAACAATTTTTTACCTGCACTGTTTGCAGAACTCCTAGCAGTTTCTGAAGTTGATTTTGAAATCTTAGCCCTGTGATCAGCTAGAAACACTTTCACTGGATTCTGAGATATCTCAGATGTCAAATCCTCTTGCAGTTAGCAGTTTAGTTAGAGGATTAAGGCTACACATTAAAAACAAGATTGTCCTGGGTTTGATTCTCTCACTTTCAACCTGCAAAGTGTATCACTCTAAGTCATTTAATGAACCAGTGTTCCCTAGATGGTCCCGAAAAGGGGACCTTAAATCTAGTGGGCATAGCAGATGCACAAATAAAAAATGCAGTTTCTGCAAATGCTTTTACCTCCTGTATAAGTGCATGCCCTCTCCTTGAACAATGCATGATCTTGGAGTATAGTGATGAGTTTACACAGGTGCTTGTGTGGAAGATATCTACTTAAAACTCCCTTATACTATCACTCTGACTTATTCCCCTTTTTGTGAATGAGATGACATTTTTGGCATTGTTAACACTATTGTTTCTACTTTATCTGTACTTTCCTCATAGATATGGAAGCTTGCACTCTGTTTTCAACAACTAACAAACCAGAAAACATTAGTAACTTGGATTTCAGCCTTCATTGAATCAGTAATTTTAAATGTGATTACTAGACCTACATGTTGCTAAGTTAGGATCAGCTGATATGTCAAACTAATGTCAGTGCCAACAGAAATATATTTGATATCAGTGATAGTCAGTCTGTAACATAAGTACGAGGTGACAGAAATGAAATGTGAAAATATATACGCTAAAGTTTTTTTAATTAACTAATGCTTTATCTGGTAATCATATATCACAGTAAACCTAAACCTAACTCAATATTAAGACAACATGTTGAATACACAAGAGTCCTGTAAATGTCATGTTTTTCTGTGGACTATCTCCATGATATTAAAAATATAAAATATATTTATCATTCGGGCCATATACCTAGCACATCTTTCTTGTAATTATAGGAAGCATGGATCATGTTACCTGATGTTACTGTATCTTTCTGTATTTGCACATATTGTCATAAATTGCACCGTCACAAATTCGAGACCCATAATTGCAATTCCTGCAAATCCGTAAAACAAAATGCAAGTTAAAAGGAAATCCATCACATGACCAGAATGGTGTACCATCATTAAATCATTTCCTGTGGTCAAAGTACTGCACCATCATTAAAGCATTTCCTGTGGCCAGAGTACTGCACCATCATTAAAACATTTCCTGTGGCCAGACTACTGCACCATCTTTAAAACATTTTCTGTGGCCAGTGTACTGTGTCATCATTAAACCATTTTCTGTTATCAGAGCACTGCACCATCATTAAAACATTTTTTGTGGCTGGAATACTGCACCATCATTAAAATATTTTCTGTGGATGACTTCATACTCCAGTACCCTAATCATGTATAGAACGTCCTCACCAATCCTGCTATATACATTGGTTGGGGGGGGGGTACTCTGAGATTCTGTACATCAGACTTAGTCTCTATGCTTGGAAGTATAGTCTCTTGCTGTTCCAAAGATCACAGGTATGGTATTTAGAATCTCAACAGGTATCTAATCATTGGCAGACACATCAGTAATCTAACAAACCCATATAATAGTATTCTCATAAAATGTACAAAACTAATTACCAGAGATATAGAAATACTGACCTCTCTCTCTCTCTCTCTCTCTCTCTCTCTCCAAATGTGTGTCATAAGAGGCCATGACTACTTAGTAACATGAGGAATATTATTATACCAGTAAGTGGGGTGAGTTGATGGTGGCTTGCCCAGTGGTGGTATGCCTGGCATGACTCACTGTCATTAGACTATGAAAGTGGCCAGCCATGCAGGTCCATGCCACACTCACCGCAGAACCTTACTTTGTGGTCATGACCTCCCCATCATTAACTCTGTAGACATTATCTTATATTCCCTGGTCCCCTGCTGACTTACTCTACCCTATTCCAGAGAAAGTCATTCTATGTTGCCTTAAGCCTTATATTAGAATACCATTCCCGTTGGCCATGAAGTCATTATGTCTTAGCCATGGCCCAGAAACATACAATTCATAACACATATGTACATATATACGTGTGTGTGTGTGTGTGTGTGTGTGTGTGTGTGTGTGTGTGTGTGTGTGTGTGTGTGTGTGTGTGTGTATATCTATCTATCTATCTATATATATATATATATATATATATATATATATATATATATATATATATATATATATATGTATATATGTATATATATATATATATATATATATATATATATATATATATATATATATATATATATATATATATATATATATGTGTGTGTGTGTGTGTGCATGTATATATATATATATATATATATATATATATATATATATATATATATATATATACACACATACACACACACACACACACACACACACACACACACACACACACACACAGTGTGTTTTGTGTATGTTTGTGTGTTTATATATATATATATATATATATATATATATAGATAGATAAATATATATATATATATATATATATATATATATATATATATATATATATATGTATATATATATATATATATATATATATATATATATATATATATATATATATATATATATATATATACACATATAGGTTCATAGGTTTACAGGTTCATAGGTAGGTACTAGGCTATCTGCCCGAGGGCATTTATAAGCCTAGCCAGAGTGCGTCAGCTTTTGCTGAGCCATTGATTAATTAACTGAGCCTCTGCCAAGAAGAGCCAGTGAAGTGATCCCAGGGGTTTATTTTCTTTTACCCATCCACTCGTCAAGGTTTCTCTTGAAGAGTGTTAGTGAGGGGCTCTGCCTAATGTAGTTAGGAATTTTGTTCCAAAGCATGGGGAGTCTCTGTGACAGGAATCTATCCCACCAGCATGTTCTATTTATTGCTGTGGCGAGGTTTAGCTCACTAGAGCGAGTGGTTCACAGTGACTTTGATTTCTTTAGGTGGAGCATGTCCATCAGTTCTGAGTTGGGCATGGCTTTGTAAGTCAGACAGAGATCACCTCTGAGTAAACGATATGCCACTGAGTACAGCTGGAGTTTTTCCAGTCGGGCTGCATAGGACATATGTTTGAGACCAGTAATCCTCTTGGTGAGGTACTTTTGTGGTCTTTCCAGCTGTTGGAAGTATCTTGTGAGGTACATCCCAAACGGGGCATTGTACTCTATGATAGGTCTGATGAGTGATGAGTAGAGGGGCACTATAACCTCTTTAATTCTAGATCTGAAACCTTTAGTAATTAGATGGGCTACATAGAAGGATTTCCTAACTACTTTGGCAATATGATTGTCAAAGGAGAGATTACTATCTACCTGGGTCTCCAGATCTCTTATTACCTTTTCTGTATTAAGGGGGCTGCCACCTATGTGGTAATTCATGGGTGTTTTGTTTTTCCCAAATGGGATGACTATGCATTTTTTGGCATTTAGCTTGAGACCATGACTTTGACACCTGGTGTCCATCTCAGTAAGGCCCTTTTGGAGAATGTCCGTGTCAGCCGGAGAGTCAGTTATGGCTCCCAGTTTGCAGTCATCGGCAAACTTAGTTAGCCATAGTCCTCCTGTGTTTGCCTGTACTTCTGAGAAGTATATGCCGAACAGTAGGGGTCCCAGAACCGAGCCTTGTGGGACACCACTTGTGAATGGTTTAGAGTCAGACCTGGAGTCCGCTATTCTTACTGTGTGAGTTCTGTCTGTAAGTCAGTTGGCAACCCATCTTGTGACATAGGGGTTTATGTTCAGGCTGGTGAGTTTTTCTATAATTCCTGAGTGAGGAATGGTGTCAAAAGCCTTGCGAGGTCAAGGTAGGCTGTGTGAACTACCTTCCCCTCATCTATGGCCTTGGTGACTGTCTCAAAGAAGTCAACCAGGTTTAGTAGGCATGATCTGCCCTTAACAAACCCGAACTGGGTCGGGGTCAAGAGTTTGGAAGTTCCCAATGTCTTTGTTAATGAGTTCCATGATGATGCGCTCCATGCCCTTGCAAACCAGGCTAGTCAGGCTTATGGGGCGATAGTTACCAGGGTCAGTTGTGGCCCCTCCTTTGTGGAGCAGAATAACCATTGCTGTGCACTGTTCTATGGGCACATAGCCTGTGGAGAGGCTGAGGTTGAACAGTGTCTTTAGGTGGGGGGTTAGTTCATTCTGTAGTTCATGCATGACACAGCCTGGGACACAATCTGGCCCCATTGATGCTGTGCTTTTGACTTTTGAAAGGGCTGTTTTCACCTGTGTGTTTGTGATTTCCAGGACACTACACTTTTCCGGTATTTTTGTGGGCCCTTTTGGGGGTGAGAGGGGGGGTGATGTTTGCACTGAATCTATCTGCCAGGATGTTGGCAATATCAGTGGGTTCAGTATATTTTGTGCTATTTTGCACTAGCTCAGAGCATATCTGTGAGTTGCCACTTAGATTCTTGACATAGCTAAAGAAGGCTTTGTGGTTATCTTTCGAATCCTTGGCTATTTTTCTTTCGAAGTTAGCCTTGGAGGATTTTATGAGGAACCTTTGTTTCTTACTGATACTGATCAGGGATGTCTTTCCTTCTTGGGATTTTCCTTTTTTCTGAACTAGTTTCCTCCTTCTATTGTATAATCTGTTTATAGCAGGGGTCCACCAGACTGGTTTCCTTTTCTTAGGGGAGTGAGTCTTGGTTTTGCTACAGATGGCATGATCCATGCATCCTTGTAGCTGCTCATAGAGTGCATTTGTAAATGTTCCTGCATCTTGGATACTGTTATCCTTTAGTGTGGGGGCTGTGAAACCTCCCACCTCTGTCTTAAATAAGGTGAAGTTTGCTATAGAAAAGTTTTTCACTGTGGTTTTCTTGGTTGGAGGTGGTGGTGTGGTGTGGACATCCAGAGTGATTAGTTTATGGTCTGATCTAACCAGTGACGGGTTGACCTCTGGTGTGGAACACCTGTCGCCCATGTTGGTGATGACCAGGTCCAATATGTTTTCACCTCTGGTAGGGGAGTTTACCAGCTGATCCAGGGCATTTGAGTTGATAAATTCCAGGAAGCGCAGAACCTGGGAGTTTGTACTTGAGTAATTTTCCCAGTTAACGGTAGGGTAATTGAAATCGCCCAATATCAGGGTGTTCGGTAGGACCTTCATGTTTTCCAGTGTCTACAGAAAGGTGGAGTGGTGGTCCTGGGTCATGGAGGGTGATCTGTAGCAGGACACAATTTGCATTGCAGATTTACCTGATGTTAGTTGCACATGGATAATCTCGGAGGTATCATGCTGCGCCACTAACCTGGAGGTGTAGGTATCCTTGATGAATATGGATACACCTCCTCCTTTTGTGTTTCGGTCCATGTTCTGTGGCCAAAATGTGTGGTATGAGTTGTAGCCCGGTAGTGCTGGGGTGCTCTATGGAGCCTTGAACCAAGTTTCAGTTACTGCCCAGATGTCAATGTTCTCCATATTGAGGAGTGCTTCGAGTGCGTGCATTTTGAGATTTAAACTCCTGGCGTTGAGTAGCATAACCCTCATTTTTTTATTTGTGCTGTTTACGGAGGTGGGTTTGAATTTTGGGCCTTGCCTAAAAAAGGCACTATGGGGGCAGCAAGAGCCCTGGCCAGTATACAAAATCCTAGGGGTGACAGGTGCAAGCCATCTCTTGTGAAGCAATGAGGCCTGTCAATCATGTCGTCCCAGGCTGACAGACACTGAATCCCCTGTAAATGACACCAGAAACTTAGCCAATTGTTGAAAATGATCATTTTTTTTTATACTGCAGTATCATTCTTGGTGAGGGCAGGATGCTGCTCAGGGTCAGGGTGATGCCCACCTGGGCTACATGATGAGAGAGCTCTTCCATGTCTCTTTTCATGTAGTCCAAGGAGGTATGTCTCAGGTCATTCACACCAACATGAACAATGACAGAGTCATATTGGTACTTGTTCTGGAGTGACCTGAGTGCTTGTGTTATGTGGCAGATTCTGGCTCCCGACAGGCAGCTAACAGTAACCTTCTCCTTGTCCAGCCTAGTGAGTCGGATGTCAGTGTGTCTGACTATAGAGTCACCTATTACTAGTGTGTTAGGTATGTTATTTCACCTTAAGGGCTGTGATTGTGCGGCACACTGATTTTGTGTTTTATGTGTTGTCTGGTTTGTGATGGGAGGTGCAGGTTTTTTGGGTGTCTGCTTTGGAGGTCTGTGATGCTTTTGCAGGTTTTTATTTAGAGCCTCTGAGCATGATTTTGTGTATTTATGTGTCTTTTTTGCTAGTGCTGGTTTAGTATGTCTATGTGAGGCTGGAGGTGTGGTGCAAGTGTTAACCTTCTCCTCATGACTGCCTGTTCCAGTCTTGGGTGGAGAGAGCTTAGCCTCCAATGTAGCTATATAATTGCATCTCTCGCATATGTTAATGTTTTGTGGTAGGAGGAGAGGGTTGTCTGTGTACCTGAGGCAATTGTAACATTGTCTCAGGATACCCAGGTTCACCAGCTGGACTGGAGAGTATACCTGAAATTGCCCTTTGGTCATGCCTGAATAGAAGGGTGAGCTGCTTAGTCACTTGGTTGGTGAGGGGTGAATAATGAGGCTTGCCCTGCTGGGCAATCAAGTGTCAGGGTATATTAGTGCTTGCTATTAGGTCTGAGCAAGTGCTGGACTGTAGGATGCTTTTTAAGTGCTTAGGTTGAGAGTTAGACTACTTTCAAGGGAAAAACTGAAGATGAGACTTGGTGGAGCAGGGATAAATTTAGCCCTAGCTAACCGGTGTTGCACGGACATGCAAAGCCGTGCAAACATGGATTTTACAGCAGGGAAATGAAAGAGATAGAAATTAGCCCAAAATGGCCTATAAACTACTAACTTCTGGGCTGGAACCACTACTCCAGGGACAGATGGCTTCTCAAAGCTCCCTCTGTCACAGGTGAACACAGAAACCTCCCTCTATCCAAGTAAGGTATGGGCAACTCAGAAAATTGTAACACAGCCCTGAATTCAGCACTAGCCTGAAAACTGGACTATACTAGTTTAGAAAGGTGGGAAACAAGGAATTTTTTTTAAAAGATAAGGCAAAAACAGTCAAAAATACACTTAAAACAGTTTTAAATGACTAGAAACAGTAAAAAATACACTTAAAACAGCTTTTGATGACTACAAGCAATCAGAAAAGGTTTTAAACAAATTACCCAATTAACCAGTAAAAAAATCTCAAAACTGAGCACTGTTCCTGTAGTCTTCAATCAGACAAGTTCTAACTGTAAACTCCTGCCGCTGGGGTGCAGGGGAACCTTCTCCAAAAAAAGAAGGCCTGGATTAGTGCTCAAGTTATAAAAACAAAGCTAGATTCAGCAGACCTGGATCTAGTCTATGCTACAGCAAACAAGGTGCACCAATTTCAGTAAGAAACAGTTCAAATATGCAGGCACTATAAGCCTTTAACCAGAAATTCCAAGCGCAGAAGGGCAGAGTCCAGCCTCTCCTCCCACAACAGTGCAGACCATGAACCTTCTCAATGTAAAATAACTGGCCTGAAGCCCAAGTGCTTAAACCAGAACTAATACACTTTTAGAATAACAGACACTGTGCCCTCAATCAGCAGTTCCCAACTTAGAAGGATGTAAGCTACCTGTCCTGCCACAACAGTGCAGACCACAGACCTTCTTAATGTAAAATAACTGGCCTGAAGCCCAAGTGCTTAAACCAGAACTAATACACTTTTAGAATAACAGACACTGAGCCCTCAATCAGCAGTTCCCAACTTAGAAGGATGTAAGCTACCTGTCCTGCCACAACAGTGCAGACCACAGACCTTCTTAATGTAAAACAACTGGTCTGAAGCCCAAGTGCTTAAACCAAAAGGCTTAGAATTATAGCTACACTTTAATCAGGTTACTACCAAGCAGTAATAAATGCAATTGAATACTTTTAAGAAGTCCTGGATTAGTGCTCAAGTTATGCAAACAAAGCTAGATTCAGCAGGCCTGGATCTAATCTATGCTACAGCAAACAAGGTGCACCAATTTCAGTAAGAAACTGTTCAAATATGCAGGCACTATATGCCTTTAACCAGAAATTCCAAGCTCAGAAGGGCAGAGTCCAGCCTCTCCTCCCACAAGAGTGCAGACCGTGAACATTTGTAATGTAAAATAACTGGCCAGAAGCCCAAGTGCTTAAACCAGAACTAATACACGTTTAAAATAACAGACAATGAGTCTTCAATCAGTAGTTCCCAACTTAGAAGGATGTAAGCTACCTGTCCTGCCACAGCAATGCAGACCACAAACCTTCTTAATGTAAAACAACTGGTCTGAAGACCAAGTGCTTAAACCAAAAGGCTTAGAATGATAGTTACACCAAGCAGTAATAAATACAACTGAGTACTTTTAAGATGATGCAAAAGCAAAATAAAGTAGGAAAAAAACACAAATACAGTAAAAGCAGATGAAAAAAGTGCAAATTGAGTGAGCAAATGAGATGGGCCAAGGAGGAGTATACGAATGCAAATTTACAAGAGGGGTGGGCAGGTTCAAAGCCACCAAGATTATCACCAAAACAAAAGCAGGGAGAGTGGGTGAGAAAATAACTGAAAAAAACAGAGCCACAACTTCCAGCTAGATAGTATTCAGTGCAACAGAAATAAATCAATTTAAATGCTGTATTATTTGAAAAAAGTGCAGATAAAGATTTACTTAAATTCACTATATATATATGTGTGTGTGTGTGTGTGTGTGTGTGTGTGTGTGTGTGTGTGTGTGTGTGTGTGTGTGTGTGTGTGTGTGTGTGTGTGTGTGTGTGTGTGTGTGTGTGTGTGTGTGTACAGCTAGATAGATAGCTCTATCTATACATAATCTATAGGTATTTCTATATCTATCTATCTACTATTTATTTATTATGAAAATAAGCTTGCAAGTTTTCTCTTTTCTTGCTAAATGTAACAATAAATAGCTTACTGACAAGCTGTATTGTCCTGCAGATAATTTAATTTTAAAAAATGCTTACTTTTGTCTTTTGTGCACACACAAATGCATCACAAGTGAGATGTTGCCTGCATTTATGCTATGATCACAACCTGAGCAAACTAAGATAATACTGACCATATATCTCATGGCAATCTTAAAGTGTATGCTTTAAACAATAAGACATAATAATACACATACTCATCACAGCATAATTTGCAGGAAATGTAAATAATATATAGGCATTTATAAATATACCCTAGTACCTAATCATTGTGGTATACTATCAGTATAGCATATGATGCTGTTATCTTTCGATAATTGCTGAAAGGATTAGAATATACTCATCAACTACAGTGAAAATAGGTGGAAATAGAAAATCAACCATACATGGTACCATCACAAATAATCAAAAGAAATACTTAAACTAGTTACCAATACACTCCACTCTGAAGAATTCAGCCATAGCACATTCCCTAGTTGCATAGTTTTTCCATGGCACTTCACTGAAAAAGGGGCTTTTCCTAGCACAGTCAGACTATCCCAGTTAACAAAGACAAATAAAGAAAAATAAAATAAAATGTCAGTCAGTATGTTATATCCTTTGGATAATGTCTCCATACAAGGCTAGCCTTTAATGAAATGAAGCACAAGGCCAAGGGCTTGATGACGGCACCCCCATTCATTTCTTGGAATCCCCAGTGCCCACTGACTTGTGTAGTTTCTGCTTCTAATCATTTCACTACTCACTCTTTTCTTTCTACTGCCCCCAGTATACATTTTGTTTACTGTTCACACAACCTCTCCACAGTGATAGATATGCTACTGCATCACCTTATTCATAAGCAAGCTTTTCTTAATGTTTGAAAATGCACATAAGAATATAGATTCTTTACTATTTGCAACTTTTTTGGCAGCTAATATGATGCCCTTTGATAAAAGACATCACATAGCCTTAAGAGAGATGGCCCAACAGGATTCATTAAATGGTTTATAATGCATTATACAATGACCCCCCCCATTAATATTCCAAAACGTGCATGCTGATTGGTCAGCATGCACGTTGTAAATCAGAGTTATACCAATGGAAAAAGGTCCGTCCGCCTAGACTTTTTCCATTAGTATAACTCTTTTTTTACAGCAATGGAGAATGCAAGATTCCGTTGCTGTTTAGACACTGTCTCGCTATATTAAATGAGTTTAACATAGCGAAACAGCTTTACAAAAGTAACTGAGATCTTCCTATCTCTGTTGCTTTTTTTAAAGGTGTCTCGCTATGTTAAACTCCTTTAACATAGCGAGACAGCTTTAAAAAAAGTAACGGAGATTCTCTGTTGGTTTTTTAAAGCTGTCTCGCTATGTTAAACTCCTTTAACATAGCGAGACACTTTGTAAAAAGCAACAGAGATCTTGCTTTCTCCGTTGCTTTTGCCCACAGCTTTGATGTACTGCATAAGCATACGCATACGCAGTACATCAGATCTGCCGCAGAATACCAGACAGCTACGGAAGGTCAGCAAGGAGGCATTATACAATGCCATTATTTAAGAAAAATAATTACTTTTTTTCTTAAATAATGTCATTGTATTATAGCAATAACCCACTTCTGGGTGTGGGTAATGCTGGATTTACCCACAGTTGTCTTTGTGGGTAAATCCAGCATTACCTACACACAGACGTGGGTTATTGCTATATTAATACAGCTTATAATACTCGCATGAAGACAGATGTGTAACTTTTTTGTTCTATCAGAAATGAGGCCTACTTTTGTCTCTGTTTTAGTAGGTGCATCAGGCCTTGATACTTGTCCTCCTTTTAAGATTTAAGACTGGTGGCTGTACATAGGAAAATATTTTGTAGCACGTAATAGGATTCTAGAATAATAGCTATGAACTTTATATGTCATGAACACAAAACAGAATCCCAGAGTACTTCTACCTTACAAATATGAACATATAATAATAGATACGTCATATAAAAATTAACAAATGTTACTGTGACAACAGAATATGTTGCCTTGCTGTTAGTAAATATGCAATAATATTTTACTTCATTCAGAAAAGATATCTTTAACTGCACTAAGCTACATGATAAGGGTATGGTTAAGCATGATCTGTTGGCTCTGATAAATACATGTTTTGCAAAACCAACTTTCAGAATACATAACAGGTCATAGAAAGGTACAAATAGTGAGTCCCTGCATCCATGGGGAGGGCAAACCTTTATTTAGGTGAGGCCCGAAACAAATGTCAAAAAATGATGTGTAATAAAAATGGTAAAAGTTCTGTATCATTTTATTGTTAATGTTTTTGTGTGAGTGTGTCTGGGATCTCTACTGAAGTGTCATCACTCATAATGCCAAGTGCCAACACATTGGAAAAAAGGCCGAAATGTAGGAGAAAAGCAAATATCAAGCACTGCTCTTCACCTTTAAACTTTTTTTTTTTTTAGCCAGGGCTTTATCTTTATTTGCCACAGAGCTGGGATTACTAATCTCTGATTTCATGTCAGATCTCTGGTCTGTCACTCATAAAGTTTGTAACTGTGTGACAGAATGATGTGGGTTTAAGCTATTAAATACTGCCAACCACTGCAGTTACAGACTTCTTCATAATTGTCATCATCATCATCAACCCCCCTTTTCCTATTTTTTTCCACATGGAGACAAGGAATCATGTAAACTGTTGTTACCTGTCTCAATTCAGTGTCACTATCATACCTTCCTTGAAATGCCCACCTGTTTGTCACATGTCTTCTGACACACACAGTCTGGCCATCTCTCGGTTGTCCATCCTTCTTTCCTCGTGCCTTCCACCTGTCTCTACCAAAGCTTCTTCTCCAAATCATATTCTGCTTTTCTGCATACATGAGCAAACCACCCCAATCTGTTCTCCTTGATTTTTTCTGCAGTTGGAACTACGATGTCTTCTGCTGTGCTGTCCTTATTTGTCTTGCCCCACTGTGCACATCTCCCCCCTGTGTCAAGCACTTCATCTCTTTCACTTCTAGATTATTCACCTGCTCTGCATCCACAGTACAAGTTTCGGTGTCATACAAAAGTATTGGTTATACTATTGTTCCCTACACCTTACTTTTCAGCTACTTTGGCATTCTTCTGTCACACACTGCCCCTGACACACAGCACCATTTGGCTGCACCATCTCTGATTTCAGCTTTGACACCTCATTCAGGTTTCCCTTTGCCTCAACCACCCTGCCAGATACTTAATATTTCTCTTCTAGCTCAGTTGTCAGCTTCTTTTTATTTCCTCCATTTACTGCCATAACAACTGTCTTGTCTGTACTCAGTTAAATACTATGTGCCTTGACTTTTGCATTCCTTTCCCCTATAATTTGATGGCAGGCTTCTTGTACTGCCACATCATCTATATATAGCAGCCTTCTTCATTTGACCCCTCTGGCCTGTTCACTAATATAGTCCATTAGCAGTGAACTAAGAGATGAACCCTAATGAACATTCACCCCCACTGGGAAATTCTCTGTGAGTCTGAACATTGTTCACAATTAAGCCATTGAGTCAATGAACATTGGGAAAGCTGTGTTACATTTTGATCTGAATCCAAACTGCTCATCTCCTACCTTACATCTCATTACTTTGCATATTCATTTATCAATCATCCTGTCCAGGACTTTCTTGCTAATTGATAGGAGTTTGATACCCCTGTACAGCATGCAGTTGTCAATGTCCCCTTTGTTCTTGTATACTGGCACTAGAATGCATATATTTCAGTCATCTGGGATACACCTTTTTTGCCATACTGCAATAAGTACCCTAAGAAACCACTTCTCCCTAGCACTTTGATCATATCTGCTATGACTTCATCTGACCCTGCTGCTATCCCTGACCTCAATTCATAGTAGTTTTCTTACTTCTTTTTCCTTTTTCATAATAGCCAATGCATGGGGAAGTACAGTTTCTGTGGTGTTTTCTTCATTCAGAAGCTGTTGAAATTATTCCTTCCATCTCCATTTGAGATCCTCTGGATTGTTATGTAGATTATTACTTACATTCCTTGTGAATATTGTCTGATGCCACTCGCTCTCTATGCACACACACAAACACACACACACACACACACACACACACACACACGCATATGCAAACTTCTTATGTTTAGAAATTGCAAGTTAATACACAATTGTCATGCTTCAGCAACTTTAGAAGTGAAGAGAGACATCATTTTGGCAAGTTTTCCGCATATGTTGTCTTGGTTCCTTATTATTTTAAGCTTTGCTTCTCATTTTATACAGCAGAGCTCTAGAACAATATTAACCAATTGAGCCTTGTGTGGAGGACAATGTGTAGAGAAATGTTTGTCATTGCACATCTAGCACTCTAAGAGGTATAGGGAGCAAGTGAATGGTATAAAAAAAGGAAGATAATTGGACCCTGTAGTGTGATTATGTTGTTCCCATCTGTCTCTGATAGTAGCAAATTGGTCCAAAGGAGCTTCTGTGGGAAAGCAGTGTCCTGAGATCAGTGGTTCAATTCAAATAAATGATTTTTTACCTGATCAATGTTTTGGAAGAACAAAGGAGCAATAGGAAATATGAAAGGAGGTAGAGAAGACCTTATATCACTAAATCAGATAAGGTCAACAGCAAGCTAAGAGATAAATTTCAAAATGTAGAAGTATATATTCTGTAAAACATCAAATAAGGTCAAGCATAGTTAATGTCTTCTTATTCTACAGAATATGCATGTTGATTTTCATTTAATTATTCTATCATCTTTCCATGCTAATTGTACTGATATTATTAAAGGTACCCCAGACTTCAGTCCTTTGCAGCAGATACTACCAGAATCAAGGACAAAGCCAAAAAGGAAGAGGTTTATAAAAGCTGCTGAAAAACATTTTTAGAATGATGTGTATCAGTTTGGAAGGAATTGGATCTTATACGGATGGAAACCTTCAGCAAGGAGGTAAAACAGAAATAAACGAAATGTGAAACTTCAGTGTTAGTAGTATTCAATACTGATTAAAGGCGCACCAGATGCATGCACAGAAAGAGGACATTTTAAAATGTAAGAGAGTTTTTGTTTTGCAAATGACCAATAATGAACCCTGATTGATTTTGTTACAAAATTGAAATAAAAAAAAAAATAAACTAAATCCACATGTCTATGTTCATTGTAAAGACATAGAGCAAAGCAGTATGATCACTGAAAAAATCAGACAGTATATTGTGGTAAGAATTCCAAGCTGGTTGAAACATACTAAAAATGTATTTATTTTGCTAAAGTGTTAGGTTACTTTAAATCACTTGGTTTCCACTAATTATGTAATTGGAGGGTAAAAGGTTGTTAGCAGTGATTGGTTTAACAGTGTTTAAAATGTTTTGACCTGTGATAGAATTTTATGTGTGATGAAGCGTAGGAGTACTACGGGAACGTGTCTACATGTCTTTTACGAAACAAATCATGTGGTTTTATACCGTGCATGTCCTCTGGCTGCTTGGAATTCTTGCATTATATTTTTGGAGCCTAGTCTGGACTTTATCTGGTGCAGTGGTTTTGCTTGGATTTCTTGCATTATATTTTTGGAGCCTGGTCTGGACTTTGGTGCAGTGGTTTTGTTTGGATTTCTTGCATTATATTTTTAGAGCCTGGTCTAGACTTTATCTGGTGCAGTGGTTTTGTTTGGATTTCTTACATTATATTTTTGGAGCCTGGTCTGGACTTTATCTGGTGCAATGGTCTTGTTTTTGCCTGTAGTATATTGTGGTAATTGAGGAGAGATGGGCAAATAATGGGATACTGGTATGGTTGAGGGATCCTGCTCAATTACTCTACTAGGGCCCCATTTGACCCTAATGCAGCTAAGTGCAAAAATCTTTGGAAGGTAAAAACTAAGTTGAAAATAATTCTGTCTTAGCTTGATTGATTGTAATGACCTGAATATTCCTGCCATTTAATGAGTAAGTCCACACTGGGAGATGTTTTGAGGAGGATTCTTTTATCAAATAATCCACAAAAATGTTATGAAAAGAACATCTAATTATTATCATCTATCTGAAAGAATTTATATGAAGTGATGCTAGCAGATTTCTTAATGAAGCTGCAATAGGTTCTTCAACCTATAGGTTTATATATTCTGCTTAGACAGCATTGCAATTCTTTCCTGTCAGTGGTTCTCCACAGTGTTGGTCTCTTGTTTTGGAATCAAGTCATAACAACACAGTCTCAATCAATACAACTGTAGTTTATGGTTATATTACTTTTAATGATAGCCATGTTCTTCTATTTACCATCAGCTACTACTTCATCCAATTAAAAATAAGCTGTTCTTCCATAGGTCTGCAACATTATGACAACATTACCATCAGAGGATCATACGTTAAAGCAAATCAATTGGTGCTCTATTCAAAAATTCTGTCTGGTTCATCTAAGATCAGATGCCATTTTGTTAAGGAGTTTGTTGCCTATTGGGTAGGGAGGATTAGAATGGTGATGCACAATAGGTTTTGCATTACAGGAGATCTGATATCAACTTCAGTTAAGGTAGGTTAACTGCTTCTGGTAAAAATGCTATGGAAAAAAACAAAACAGAGTAATACCAAGCCAAGATGAGGGAGATGGCATACATAAACGAATCAATCATGTGTTGATCTTCTTCTTCTTCTTCTCTTTCAGCTGTTCCTGTTAGGGGTTGCCACAGCGAATCATCTGTTTCCATTTCTTCCTGTCCTCTGCATCTTGCTCTGTCACACCAACCATCTGCATGTCCTCTCTCACCACATCCATAAACCTTATCTTAGGCCTGCCTCTTTTCCTCTTACCTGGCAGTTCCATCCTTAGCATCCTTTTCCCAGTATACACAGCATCCCTCCTCAGCACGTCCAAACCAACGCAATCTCACCTCTCTGGCTTTGTCTCCAAACCATCCAACCTGAGCTGACCCTCTAATATATAGATTCCTAATCCTGTCCATCCTTGTCACACCCAGTGCAAATCTTAACATCTTTAACTCTGCCATGTCCAGCTCTGACTCCTGCATTTTTGTCAATGCCACTGTCTCCAACCATATAACATAGCTGGTCTCACTACCTTCTTGTAAACCTTCCTTTTCCCTCTTACTGGTGCCCATCTGTCACAAATCACTCCTGACACTCTTCTCCACCCATTCCACTCTGCCTGTACTCTCTTCTTCACCTCTCTTCCACACTCACCATTACTCTGAATTGTTGATCCCAAATGCTTAAACTCATCCACCTTCACCAACTCTTCTCCCTGCATTCTCACCATTCCTCTATCCTCCCTCTCAGTCACACACATATATTCTGTCTTAGTCCTGCTGACCTTCATTCCTCTCTTCTCTAGTGTATATCTCCACCTCTCCAGGATCTCCTCAACCTGGTCCCTACTCTCACTGCAGATCACAATATCATCTGAAAACATCATAGTCCACGGGGCCTCCTGTCTGATCTCGTCTGTCAACCTATCCATCACCACTGCAAATAAGAAAGGGCTCAGAGCTGATCCTTGATGTAATCCCACCTCCACCTTAAATGCATCTGTCACTCCCACTGCAGACCTCACCACTGTCACACTACCCTCATATATGTCCTGTACCACTCTTAGATACTTCTCTGCCACTCCTGACTTCCTCATACAATACCACAACTAATTTCTAGCCACCCTGTCATATGCTTTCTCTAAGTCCACAAAGATACAATGCAACTCCTTCTGACCTTCTCTATATTTCTCAATCAACACTCTCAGAGCAAACATTGCATCTGTTGTGCTCTTTCCTTGCATGAAACCATATTGCTGATCACTAATCATCACGTCCTTACTTAACCTAGCTTCCACTACTCTTTCCTATAACTGCAAGCTGTGACTGATCAATTTTATCCCTCTGTAGTTACTATAGCTCTGCAAATCACCCTTATTCTTAAAGATAGGTAACAAAACACTTTTCTCCACTCCTCAGGGATCCTTTGACTTTTCAAGATTTCATTAAACAATCTGGTTAAAAACTCCACTGCCATTTCTCCAAACCACCTCCATGCTTTCACTGGTATGTCTTCTGGGCCAACAGCCTTTCCATTCTTCATTCTCTTCATAGCTGTCCTTACTTCCTCCTTGCTAATCTGTTTCACTTCCTGATTCACTATCCTCACATCAGCTAACCTTCTCTCTCTCTCATTCTCTTCATTCATCAGCCCCTCAAAGTACTCTTTTCCATCTGCTCAACACACTCTCCTCACTTGTGAGTACATTTCCCTTACTATCCTTTATCACCCTTACCTGCTGCACATCTTTCCCAGCTTGGTCTCTCTGTCTAGTCAATTGGTATAGGTACTTTTCTCCCTCTTTAGTGTCCAACCTTTCATACAACTTTCCATATGCCTTATCCTTAGCCTTCACGATCTCTCTCTTTGCCATGTGCCTCATCTCCTTATACTCCTGTCTACTTTCTTCATCTCTTTGACAATCCCACTTCTTCTTTGCCAGCCTCTTCCTCTGTATACTCTCCTGTACTTCCTCATTCCACCACCAGGTCTCCTTGACCTCCTTACTCTGTCCAGATGTCACACCGAGCACCTTTCTAGCTGTCTCCCTTACCAGCTCTCCTGTAGTTACCCATCTATTCAGTAACTCTTCACTGCTCCCCAGTGCCTGTCTTAACTCTTCCCTGAACTCCACCTCACAATCACCCTTTTTCAACTTCCATCATTTAACCATTGGCACTGCTCTCACACTCCTCTTATTCTTCTTGATCACCAATGTCATCCTACAGACCACCGTTCTATGCTGCCTAACTACACTTTCCCCTGTCACCACTTTGCAATCTCCAATCTCCTTCAGACTGGCCCTCCTGCATAGGATATACATACATACATATATATATATATATATATATATATATATATATATATATATATATATATATATATATATATATATATTGATCTGCTTGTATATAATATGTGAATGCAGGGGATGCTTCTAGTTCTGATGAAGTCTCATGGTATGTTGAATAAGTGGACAAAAGTGCTCAACTAAAACACTTTATTTAAACATTAGAATAAACTAGTGTGCTGTAGAATCCTGCTCCTCATCTTGGCTTAGTATTACACACTGTTTTTTTATCTCTGAATTCAGCATCCACTGACTAAACATGCTGATTTAAAACTTGTTTAAAATACAGTTTCTGAATTACAAAGCAAATATTTGTTATTCTACAAAAGTTTTCAAGCATTCACGCACTGCAAAGGGAAGACAAAACAAACGCCTGCAAAAATAAAACTCTAAAGGCAAGTACTTGTCATCTACAAACTACCAATGAACAATACATTGAAACAACTACATCTCTGCTATTTTCTCCCACAAGCTCCACTGAGTGCAGTATTTAACAAGACCATTTCCAGGGGAATACTGTAAAATATCTGCCTGTTATCAATAATATAACAGAAGGTCTGTTCGACAATCTGAAGCAGAGTGCTTCCCAATCAGCAGAACTCAGAAATTAGAAGCTTAACTTCAGTTACCTGTTTTTACTACAAAAAATTAATTTTCCTCTCCTAACAAAGATTTAATGGTTCCTGGACAGATGGCTACCAGTAGTAAAAGTCCCTTCCTATGAAGATGATTTCTTGTTTGAATTTACCTACTGTTAACACATTTCCTACCAATCTAGAAACTAGCAGGAACAGAAAAGAAACTAATCCCCCCAGAAATTCACTATCACACAAAATGAAAGAGAGTGAAAATATACCTTTATGGGCGAATTCTCCATTTTCAAAATCCTGAGTCTCTTAATACTTGACTCCTTTCATTTATATCTCTTAAAGTTGATATGGACAAAATAAAAGTCTTATTATTTGTACAAAAGGAAGAGTTTGCAAACTTGTACAGAGAGACAATGGCAGACTATCAGCTCATTATGAATGGTTATCCTTAAAATTTAAATCCCTATAGGAAGACTTTTTAGGATTCCCAATAAAGACTGCGTATGCCTAAAATGAGAGCTAATAAATATTATCTAAAACTTACTGATATTCCTAATATGCCTAAACATTTAGACCACTAACAACAACTTTCATCTCCCCAAGGTATTTCTAAGCTTTTTAGTGATTTAACCAAAACAAATCTCCAGCAGTCAGCCTGAATATCCTTTATAGAATTGTTTCATCTAAACAGGGCTTTAACTGAGGGATGAAAGTATTTTTTTTCATTAATGAAAAGAAAGCCTTTTTTGCAGCATTAAAATATGGAAATGTTATTGTGACAATAGGAGGTACTACCAGCCATGCCAGGAGAAATGGGAAGTAGATGTATAACGTATGCCAGTATAGCTAACTGGAATTTTGTAAAGAATTATATGTAATTTGTGTATCAAACTGATTTGTCCAGATGGTTATATTTAAAAATCTATTTGAAAAGTCGCTTGTGTTAAAATGTATCAACAGTGCTTCCTGCTGGAAAGCAAAGAAATGTGCATGCATTATTGTAACTGAATTAAATTTATATGTTTCAATAGAGTATACTGGCAAAGCAGAGGTTAATCACAATCCAGCTGCAGTAAACTTTAAAACATATCTGAAATTAAATTATTAATAACTTATTTATTAAATTATTTTATGGGTTAAGCCATAAAGATCTTATCCCGCAGTTTTGAAGAGAGCCAGAGATGCAATGTCTGTGCTAGGAGGAGTGCTGTAGGAAGAGTGAAATGGTTTTATGGTTTGATGACTTCCAGCAGCTCCCCACATCTGAGCAAAGCTCTATCTGTATGTACGGTAATATGTAGGTGCTAAAATCCTGTCAGCTTCAAGCATTGGTGAGTGTGGGAAACAGACTCAGATGACCAGATCTGATGAAATTGTGTAATCAACTCAGAAATAATATTTAGATATCAGTAGGAGTTTCTTTTCAGCATTCTGCATTCTGCTTTGGATCTGACAGCAAGGACCACTCACTCACAAACTATCTTACCTTGTACTATTCAGTATGGAACTTAACTAGGGAACGGTAATTATTTTGATTAGTCAGGAAAATATAGTGAGATTAGAAGTGCTGTTTTTCTATAACTATGCAAAACTTTCCATCAGTGTTATTTTTAATATTCCCTGTGGCTAAAACTCCGTTGTTTACTGTAAATACATTTGTAGCATTTTCTTGTTCTTATATTATTTATTATTAAATATTATAAACTTTTCATTGTGGCTGGTCTCTTTAGAGAATATTTAAGCTTTAAGAGTATTTGTATGTATTTATTTGTTAATAACTCTGGCCACTCTTGAAAGCCTGACTGTTTGGTCAAATTACCATTTGTGTTAATATTAATTTCACTCAGTATAACTGAGTACCCTTGCAAGAGCCTTCCATAACTGGCTTTGTAATGCCTGGTGGTAATGATAGCTACCTTATAGTCTGGGCAGAAGGGCGTTTTGCTAGTAAACCTGTGCCAGCCTTTCCCAGGTGTGTGTGTGTGTGTGTGTGTGTGTGTGTGTGTGTGTGTGTGTGTGTGTGTGTGTGTGTGTGTGTGTGTGTGTGTGTGTGTGTGTGTGTGTGTGTGTGGGGGGGGGGGGCAAATAAAATCTCAAAGAGTGTGTATCAGCTACTGGGGGCAGGGACATGAAGTACTGGTTTCAAAGAGAGGGTGCTGGAGGACTTGGCTTGGGCACTTGGCTGAGGACCTAACCCTACAGCTGTACCAGTGGGGAGTCTTACTGGGGACATGGAGGGAGATAGATAGAGAGAGAGCCAGATGCTGGACTGAGTGTGTTACCTCTGTGCTCTTAAAATAAATTACACTTGATGCAGAGAGGTCTGCATCTGGAAATAATGTGTGTATCCATTTGTATTCCAAGTGCATGTCCGTCTCTGGTGTCACTGGTGAGGATTCAGGCTCCTTGATTACTGATCACAGCATGAGGATGTAACATATTGGTGGCAGTGGTGTCCATCACAGTAATGTTTAACAAATATACTGATCAACATTTTTTAAGATCGTCCAACTTGAGATTTCACAAAAAAGAAAAGTATTTCTTAAGACCAGAAGACAAATCTAGCATAATGGTTTGTTGACTAGATTTCTTCTTTCCAGCTATATTAAAATTAAATTATAAAAGCATATTATTAACTTTTTCAACTCTCAGAGATGTATTCAAAGAATTTAACTTTTAAATGTGTTGCCTTTACCTTAACTCAAAAGAGTGGATGGACACTTTCTGTAGTTTTATTTTTGATCTTTGTAAGGCATTAGAGAGCCACTTTTTACAAGGCAATTGGGCTTTTGTACTCTATTATAATTACAAGAATATTTTCTTTAATATTAATGGACTAAACCACTAAATGAGAAAGATGAAATTGTTAAGTTTTCTTTGATAGTTCAAAGCTGATATAATTTGTTTGCAAGAAATTCACTTAGTTTCTAAGACACATGTATTAGTAACAGTTAAAATTTTCAAAAAAGCTATATTGTCTTTATGTCAAATTAATGTGAAGTTTTAGATTCTTTTAAAGACTCAATTGACAGAAGTTTGTTAACTGGCATTAAGTATAAATCTTTTGTTTTTACCTGCCATTTGCTAAACAAACCAGTCTCACATTGAAAACAGTTTTAGCATGAACAACAAACTTCTCTTCCATTGAAGCTCACATTCATTAAAATGCTTTAAAAACTCATATTCATTGAAAAAGCATCTGGCCAGTGGAGGATTAAGTGCATCTGGGGCCCTGAGCTGTTTTCAAACCATGTCATGATTCTTTGATTCACCCTCCTGATTTCTTGTTTAATCCAATGACATTTGTTAGAGTGTGTTTTAAATTTGTAGTTTTGAACATTTTTTCCAGTAAGCAATGAAACAGTATATAAAACATTAATGGCAAAGGTATTCCTTTCAGAGCATTTCAGCCATAAAAGGTCATTCATACTGCTGTCATTAGAATCCACTAATATCCTGACTGAACAAATTGGTTACTTTATCAACTGTACAAATACTACATGTCTGATCGTGATGAAAAATTATCACAGTAACAATTTACTTTACACAAATGCACTTTAGTCCTGCAAAGACAGACCAACGCTTTAACTTTTATCAGCTCAGCAGGGTCAGTCAATTTTATCAATAGTCATCCACCAAGCCCAGCAATTATAGTTACATTGTAATGACTGTGTGATGACTGCATCCCTCTCAGATGTCAGTGTCAAAAATAAATAAATGAATAAATATTGACCAAAGTTTCATATTTCAAATTTGTCTTACACAAACACTCAGTAGAATATTCCAACTTAATTCATACACACACGTGTGTCCAGTAGTCATGCAAAGCCAGATTAAAGATGGTCTGAATTGGCTTAAGGTGCTTACATCCACAGAGAGCCCACCACCACCATCAGCAGTTACAGCCACTTTGTCTGACTCTGTATACTCCTCATTGTTAGGAAGAAATGATTGCATTAAGTTTTCACTTTTATGAACACTACTGGCTATCACATGCAGAACCATTACTACAAGTTGAAAAGTGAGACTTCACGTACATTTAAGGAATACAGCAACATCATATTGAATGTATCTTGAATGGAAATGAGAACTGTTAGAAAGAGAACAGAAAGAACCACATCTTATTACAACTTATGGAAGAAAGTGAACACAATAATCGAGAGAGAGATGACTATAATGTCTCATGAAACGAAGTTTTAAATGTAAAAATGTGCAATAACTTTTAAGCTTAGACACCTTTGTAAATAGTTTGTTTAGATTTTATAGTTGTTGACTGTATATAGCTGTTAACCTGTGTAAATTAGGTTTTATACTGCACAGTTATGAAATTACATTCATTTTGTAAAATCAATAAAAACATTTAAGCAAAAAAGAAATAATTGCATTTAATTTATTGGTAACTTTGCATGAATTACATGAAACTATATAAAGATTACTGGCATCATTCATTAAGATCCAGCCATATGTAGCACAGTTTAAATAGAAACATATTTATGAGAGCATAAATGTTGGCCATCTGATAACCTATGCAATCTCAATATGCACAATCTCTACAGAAATAAAATCAATATGAATAATTTCACATTAAGATTATTATTAATATTATATTATATATTATTACAAATGCAGAGGCTGTTACTGCCAAACAACTTTGCATTTCAGTGCTGCATCTACAAATGCAGTATTTGCTGCCCTTGAAGAATAAATTGCCTGTGTTGCATTAAATAAATGATGTGGTGGTGATGTTGAGATAGATCAGCTATGCAATGGAGAATGGCTGGCAAATGGCAGCAGGTTCATTGTTACTAGTCAGTCAGTCCTGGAGGCCTTTAAAGAGCATAGCCCCCCGCACAAAAAGTCACAATTGCTCCAATGAACTGTCAGGTTAAGTGATTTTCTCAATGTCACACAGCAGATAAATGAAGCTGGAAAGATTCAAACCCTGCACCCTTGTCAAATTAAGCAGCTAATTAACAAGTTGGAGCTTTAGTCCTGTGTGCCACCTGTCAGAGTAAAAGTGTTTTGCTAAATTCTTTACTGTATGATCTTATAAAGAAGACTTTATCACAGTAATATGCAGCAATGAGTACATAATACATACCGAAGATGATGCAGTCTTGATCTCACTATAAATGCTGACTATATGATCAGACAAGTGACAACTTCTTTGCAATTGCTGGAGGTTGTAAAAAAGTACTGCAAAATATAAATATATATTACTATAATGCAACATCTTTGGGCTATATTATATATATCCAGGTCTATTATTGAATGAGTTAATTAATTAGTGCAATGAACAAAGCAAAACGATTAAAGATAAGATAGATACCACTGCAGCTTTTGTTGAACAACCCACAAGCCATATAAAATCAGCAATATTATTGCATACAACATACTTTTTTTGAAGGGTGCGGACTTTCATGCTTGCAGGACACCTACATCTCATTTTTAACCTATCTGTGCTTTCTCTGTCATCAAGAATAACTATAATCTCTGATATCACTCACTACAGGTCTGACCTGCTTGAATGGCTGATAATGATGTCTTGTTGCAGCATACACTTCCAGAGTCAGAGCTAGATCATGGACAAATGGAGCCCTATGCAAGATAATGATTCAGTCCCCTACTAGCCATGCCAGTAGCCCATTACTTGACTGTCTCTCCCTGGTCACCATAAATACTGTTCAACCCTGTCAGTGTGCATACTTTGTTCTTCTTCTTCACTTTTACAATTATCTCAGACATTTGGCTTTCATTTAAAGCATTTCAAATTTTACAGAAAAAACACTAACAGCCATTTTCTAAACAAAACAAAATACTCATATTAAAAACAGACTTAACATGAGAAAAAGTAACTCACATTTAGTGAAAATGTATCTGACACCCCATTAAACTACAAGAGACGTGCTAGAATTCATACTCAAACAGCATATGATGAAGTGCTAATTATGCACCTATATGAAGGCTGCAGGAATTCAAAAGACAAATGTGCAATGCAGTTGCTAACAGTATGTGACAGCCTGATGGACACATGTATCCCTTTTCAGGAGATGCCTGGGAGTACTATCTGGTGAAGTAAATTGGTAAAGTCACACAAAAGACAAATGAAGGCTGAGGGACTCAAACCATGTACTACCAGATACCTCTCTTTAAGAGCTCAGAGCCTTACTTATCTGCACCAAGTGCTGGACACACTGCTGGAGTCCAAATAGTGCATTTTATACCCGTGTGCCTGCAAACCTACAAGCCTGTTTAAAAAGGTATTCAAAGATGAATTATTACAGATAAAATGTTAACATTAAACTGAGACTTTGTGCTGTCCAACTTATTCACAGCTAAATAATAAACACACTGTCTACATTTAACAGAACAAGGAAACCAAAGATCACAGCCAAAGAACATGGCTCTTATGATTATGCTCCTGTTTTGTACAATCAATTTCCTTTTCTTACGTCATAACTACTCTGTTTCTTAAATAGTTATTAGGCTTGCAGTCCAAGGAACCATTAAGGAGCCTATCACAAATTTCCAGTTGCCCCAAAGCACCATCTGGTTAAATGATTTGCTCATGGTCAGGGCATAAACAGAAGGCAGAATCTGAAATGTTCTGTAAAACTGGAGGTGGGTAACAGCAGACTAAATTCAGAGATGTTCTGCAGAACTAGAGGCAGCTTAGAGCAGACTAGTCTAAAGCACTTAAAAAGTTAACAAAATAACACGTTGTGTATCAATGTATATTTTCTGAGCCACAAAAACTATGAATTTCTAGTAACTAGCCCTGATTGGCTCTAACCCTCAGTTAGTTTGCTACCTCTGGTCCCTACAGTGCAGAGTTTGACTCCAGTTAGCTAGCAGCATCGTGTGCTACCAATATGATAGCATGTTATTTGGTATTCATTAAAGGCTCTACACATCATGTAGAGTTGCAAAACAAAAGGAAATGGCAGAATATGCTAATGGCAGCATAAAGACCTGAAGTTCATGCTAATTAACCAATCCAACATGGTGGAGCTACCCAGGAAGCTATAAAGCAATTGTGTGCAATCAGTGTAGCCATTTACCCTGAACACAAAAATTCTGTGGAATACAAGCACAATTACATTTTGAAAAAAAAAAACATGTTAAGGGTTGCTGTTGTTATCATTATACTATGTGCAACAGGCTTTAAATAAGGGTGCTGCTGCTGCCAGACCTCAAGCAAGAAAAAGAAGCAAGGTGTTTAGACCTTGTTTGACTTATCATGGACTGCTTGACACAGAAATTGCTGAGCAATACATGTTGGATGGGGAAACACTGGAGGAACTATTCAACTTCTGCCACCCCCACCTCAGGCCCCTGTGAAATTGTGGAGAACCCATTCTGGTGGAAACAAAGGTATAGCATTATGTATACTAGCTACTGATACTTTCTAGAGGCCAAAGGGGATATATTAGGGGTGTTACATACATCAATATCTAAAATATTACATCAGTTTTTAAATTCAGTGCTGCAACATGCAAGGGTTTATATCTGTTTCCCACACAATCCACAGGACAGAGCAAGAACCATGCAAGAATTACAGTAGTACACTTTCCTGAAGTATTGTGGGCCATGGATTGTACACATGTACAAATAAAAGCCAAACCCAGTGAACAGGGAATGATGTCTTCCAACAAAAAAGATTACCTCTCTATAATCTGTCAGGTTGTGTGTAATGCCCTGTGGGTCATCTACAGTGTATGTGCAGGTAAACCAATCAGTTTCCACAAATCATACATATCGCACAGCTGTGAGTTGTACAAAAGGTTTGCTAGGGATGGCAATACTCAAGGGCATCTAGTGAAGGATGTAGGTTATGCACTGAAGCCCTGGCTCATGACATCCATGAGAAACCCATAGAACCCCACTAAGCAAGGAGGCAAAGAGGCTCATACTCAAATTAGGAATATCACAGAACATGTGTTTGGATTGCTCAAATTGAGGTTCTGGTATCCAGACACATCAGGAAGTATACTGCAGTATGACCAAGGGCACCTCTGCCAAGATAATTACAGCCTGTGCCATATTACACAATATAATTCCTCAGAAAACAGCTTCAACAAGGACAGCAAGGAGCAAGACCACAGTTTCAAGGACCACAGGTGGGGACAGCAGCAGCAGATGCACATGAGGAGTCATAGGGAGAACTGCCAGCTACAGATGGAGCAGGCAGATGGAGGCATGCACAGCATGCCCTAGATCTAGCTAAGAGGCAAAGGATAGGACATATAATCACTACCTAGGTGAAAGACTAGGATCCCATGCACATACAAATAGGAAAACTGTTGCCTGCCAAACTCCATAACCTTTAGTTAACCATGTAATGGCTGTGTTCTGATAGCATCATACAGGGACAACCCCCAAGGATACAATTTGTACCTGGAGTAATGACAAGGTAAGTGTGAAACCTGTAATAAAAATATGAAGGTTACATAAAAGAATACATTCATATGGAAGCATGTACATGCCCCTAAGCAGATTATTTGTCTGAGGTGCACGTTTATGTCCGTAGTATCTCATATGTCTAATGTTTGCAATATACAGTTACGTATTCTACACTGCACATAAAGCATTTCAATTCACCATTGTTTATAAAATATGGAACAGGTCAATTAGACCCTCTTTTGCACAACTATGCCAAGACGCAAGGCTGAAGTACATACTGGTTCCACTGAATTACTTACACTACTAATTGAAATACAATGAAGATCAATAATTATATATGCAATCATTCACAAATGAGTAGGAACTAGGAAAAATAAATCAATACAATTTATTCAGTAATACATATTGATAAATGCAAGTTTGTGAGTAAGCAAGCATTAACTATTCAGTATGTGCATCAGATATATATGCTACCCTGTGTGACAAAGACAAGTGCAAAGGGCAGGGCACAGTATTCATAGGTTCATAGGTTTGTAGGCTCATATATAAGTACTAGGCTAGCTGTCTCTCTAGACGATTTTAAGCCTAGCCAGTATCCTCTTAGTGAGAATCAAAACCTGTATCTCTTGTCTGTGAGGTAGACACCTTAATCATTATACCAAACCCCATCCCCTAAGATCTCACAATACCTACCATTAATATAAGTAGATGGGGCCTCAGTTTAACATTTCATCTAATGGACAACACACTCAAGAGTGCTAACTATGTGCAGGTGGTCTCGCAACCTGCAATACAGATGTCCCTGTATGTAAGGAAGGGAAAGGAACGAAGGCTGATAAGTATCACAATGCAAGTGGAACAAGAAACAGAGAACAACCCCCTTTACATGTGCAGATGAAGAATGTTCTCATACAAAAATCTACTGACCTGTTGAATCCCCCCCACAAACATCCTCCTCTACCTCTCTATTACTGTGTCATCTGACTCACACTTATTGCTGGCTCCAGATATATCAGACATATAACATATACTCATATAAATATATAACAATGGCACTTACAATTATTTTTATTTTTCATGTCTGGAAATTCTGCTTCAGACACTCTGGATCTGTAGTCCACATCAGCACCAATATCAAAATGTTGTGTGAACCCTCTGCTGAGCTATATGTATCACTGACATTGGACAGGAACTCCTCGGTTTCTGTTAGCGGTGGTTTGGTAACAGGACTACCTCCTGTAGCCACCTATTCCCAGGCAACTGCAGCTGCCCTATGACAGACAGAAATAAGTTCCTCTGTGTCATATCTGAGATTAACATCTCCCATGTCCTCCGACAGCATTGACCACCTGCTACCATATTCTGTCTCAGGCAGATTAGTTATCTCTTCCTCTCCCTAAGATAAAAACTCCATGGTAACATAAGGTCTAGATAATGACCTCATTTTTCTGCATCACTGAATGGTGGCTTGTGGGGTACATATTTCTTCCTGGGTGCATTATCCCTGTATGAGATGAAAAAGAAAACACACAAAAAAAATTTATTTTTTTATTTATTTCACATTTGTTAACTGGGTTAGTCCAACTGAGTTTGCAATCAAACCCATTTTCAGTGGAGACCTGAGGGCAAAAGACCCATATATAATACACAGATAGTATGTCTGTGAACAATTATGTATGAATGTATGCATCCATCATGCACACATCAATTTAAAAGGTACTGCTCCTCATGATTATATACAAGTTAGGATAGCCCCTCCAAAAAAGAATATACATTAATAAAATAAAAAACAAATATAATAGTTCTGTAATGCCTATAATGCAGACAGTGGGTTATATAGCTGTGTAATACATCACAGTATTAATAGTACTAATTCACAATGTACAAGTAGAAACATAGAAAACTATTATAGTGCAATCTCCAGTATTGTGGATGACAGCCAGGCAGATATCACAAACTTAATGCATTCTTTATGCTAACACATGTTAAAATACCTAACCTTGCTATGAAGTTATACTACACTGTTCAGCATTAATAGGTTCATAGGTTCATAGATGTGTACTAGGCTAATGGCCCTGGGACCTTTACAAGTCTAGCCATGGGATTACCGTGGCACTGTTTAAATTCCAAGAAAATAAAACCCACAAACTATATGTACGGCAGCATTCTGTACCAAAATGTGTAATGCAGAGAAACAACTGATATATAATGAGCTATGCCAACAGTAAATGGTAAGGGAAAAGCATAACAATAAAAAAATGGTTTGTGCTGGGATTGTATTTCATCCTTAACATTATGCTAAAATCATTATGTAAGAAATAACAACATGCCTGGTCAAGAAAGCAGAGTAGACACGACATACCTCTTCAGACATTGTGTGCATTTAAGAGTATCAAGTTCTTTAGATCTAAACAGTATCCTCACTACAATGCAAGTGCATTATCTACATGATTACCTTTATATAGTGCAGAGTCTGCCCTGTGAGCACAAGTATGCAAATGAGGTATTAAATCATTAGCATTCCTGTAACCACAATCTGCCCTGACTGTAGGGAAAGGTAAACATGGTGTAAGGAGCTACACAATTTCATGACATGCTCTAGAACTGCATGGACAAGCATTGAGAAGTGATACCTGATAATTGCTTGCAGGTATTTATGATTAGTCTGACTACAGGAACAATCAGTGTTTCATAGTCTCCCCTCTTTGATGTACACTTACTGAGGGTATGTCAGTGAGAAGAGACTTATCAAAAAGTTTGAAAGTACAGTGACTGAGTTAGGAGAGCAAAATTCCTATAATTCAAATGCTGTTTTAATGACCACAGTTACTGTATGTTACTGAAAATGTTGTGCATTTTCAAGAGAGTGCATTAAGCATTCATACAGATACCATATGCAGAAAAAGTCAGATAGCATTTCTGTTAAGAAAGTGTAGAAAAGGGAATGAAGCTCATTAGAAAAGAGGGGAATAGAACTGCATTGTTTGTAGGCTTTGTTTAATATTAAGTGAGTACATGGGTATCATAACTACTGCCAGTATCCCACTCATCCAGACATTTACTGGTAAGTGAGATCAGACAACTTTCCTAACTTGTTTCTGTTGCACCTTCAGTGTGACTTGATACAATGCCACAATTTGAGTACATCTAAACACTTGTACTCCTTGCTAATATATGTACTTGTCTGTTGAAAATATGGGAAATGATCTTAAATGATTGTTCTTAATAGCATGGTTTGATGGTTCACACTCATACATGTACCAGTTGCAAGATAATAAAGTTCAGGAAACATAATTTACATGTAAAGTACTTGTTACAAACTGTGCCATTTTTTTCTTTATCATTTGAGCACCATTTGACACTGCACTCCACTGACTGACAGTGAAGAGGAACAGTGAATGGCAGTCAAGGTACAAACTAACACATTTAATTTGGAATGCCATCAACAATGCAATTGAGACTGGCATAGGTGTGCCTTCATCAGCACTTGGACAGTACTGAGTGAATAAATTCAAGCTGTCACTCACCTATCTGTGTGGCATAATGTGCTGTATTGCTCTTAGAGAAACTGTAAAGGTGATGCAGGGTTTGAAACCTGTTTATGGATCATTTTACTGAGGGGGTCATAATAAATCTTGACACTTATTTTGGGGAATGACTGTGCTGAGTTAAGAAACTCAAGAAAGGTCACTATTGACTAAAAGTGATAGACAGATATGTCATTTGAAATTATGTCAATATTAGTTGTGTGTGCTGTGTGAAAATGAAATAATTTCTGCTGTTCTCTGTTCTCTTTTCCTTTATCATGGCATTACCTAAAGTCCTGATGTTGTGAAACATGAATGATTGTAGTGATGTGGCAAGAAGATGTGAGAAGGCTGTATGTGTCAGTGTAATGCAGTAGTAGCTCTGCTCATTGCTAGATATACACTTTCATTAATTTAATATGACTTTAAATTATCCAAAACATTTTTTGTAAAAGTTTTTAACTAAATATTGCTTTCTGCATTTGCACTCTGAATGGGGCACTGATTCAGACATATTTTTAGTTTAACTTCTCCTACATTTGTGGTGATGGAGAGAATGGTCCTAAATTTAGAGCATAAAGTGGGGTGTGGAGGAATCCAGGATTTGTGTGGCAGTCAGTATAGGGGTGAGGCTGCCTCCAGTGCAATTGTTATTCCATGCACTGGGGAACAATGTCATCACCACTATAATGATCTTAAGTAGCACAAGCAGAACCTCCTAAGCTGTTGGGGGGTTGAATTTAGGACTGTGAACATCCCTCAGTTATGTAAGTATACATACACATAACCTGTCTATTATATGGCATGAATTATTTATCCAGCCAATGCAGTTACTAATTATGCTTTCATATATATATTTTTCTTTTTGTACTGTACGGTTGCAGACAAAATGGCAGAAAACTATGAGGTGCACCAGGAGAGACAAACTCACATTAGAGAGGCATAGTGTAAGCATGAGTCAGGTCCAAATTCAAGACAGGTAACTATTTTCAGTCCCTCAGTCACTAACATCTTCAACAATCATACCTCAACCTTGATATCAAGCATGCATGTCTTCCCTAATATCTCTTGCTCCTTGCAGTTGGCAATGAGAACACCTGCTTAACTGTGTGGGTTCAATAGCCAGAATTAGCAATTAGTTTTTATTACAGCAAAGTATTTTTTAAAATATTAGCACTAATTTGTCAAGAATGATTCAGATATGATAATTACATAATTACAGTTATTACAGTTGAATGCATATATTCTGTTCAGCATAGGGAAATAAAGGGTGTTCTTTCTTATATCCTAGCAGTGAGATTTGTCTGTTTTCTAGCACATTAATACTCTCACATCATATATGTATGTGGCAAAGGTGTACAATAGTAAATTATCATAATTGTTAGTGTATTGTCAAAAAAGTGTATTGAATAAATACCTCAATTTGTCATGCTGTGGAGCTAATTGTCCATTTTTTGTTGTCCCCCACCCTCTCTCTCTCTCTCTTTTTTTTTTGTTTACTTATTTTTTTTTTATTTACCAACATTCTTCTGTTTGCATACCTTGCTGCTTAAAACAAAATGACCAACAACACAGAATGGTAGACCCACCATTGCAGCTAATCCCAACATACTGCCACAGATGGCAGTACAGGCACCCAGCACTTCTGGTTCAGTTCACCTCCATAACTCCTGCTCTACCTGCTCTACCTGTGTCAGGCAGCTCTACCCCAGCTGCTAGTGCAGTGGCACACTCTAGAATGTGGTGATTTTGCCATCTGGAAGGAGCAGACAGGCTGGTGAAGGAAATCATGCAGAGGAACCTTGGTGCATGTATTAGCAGGGTTGAAAAGGTCCTGCATTGGATTGCAAAAACATCTAGCACTGAGCCAGGCAGTTGACACAGGAGACAGTGATGACAGTTCTGAGGGTAAGGACTAGATTCTCACTATTTTAAAGCTGAAATTAGGTGCGCCTCAGATGTCCCCTGCCAATCTCCAATCTTGGTGTTTCCCAACCTATTGTCTCCATCACCATCCTGTCTGTCTTTTATGTCCTGTTTGTCTGCACATGTTTCCTAACCTACTATCCCTACCTGGCCCCTCATTACTAATCACCTCTGAGAACATTCCTCTCTCTCTACCCCCCCAAAAAAGAAAAAAATAGGGACCTGTCACACACACATAAAATTATGTCCCATACATAATTTTCCACTTTGCCAATGTGTCATTCTGAACTTGATTTGATCCAATTTTCCATGCAAGATTATTCTGTTGTTGTCACCCATCACTGGTGTAATGACTATCCAACATCAAGAAATTCTGCAAACAATTATACTTTTATATTATAAAGTAGTTGATAGCTATGATCCTTTCCCATCACCCTTCTGCAGAGTCCTGTATTCCTTCCCCTGTGTCCTACCTATGGCTTGCCAACCTCATTTTCACCACTGACCTATCCACCACTTCTTCCCACATTTAATCTGGTCAAAAAATAGATTTACATATATGACACATGATCAGAAATTGCTCATGGAAAAATCCTCAGCATTTGCATGGAGGGTTGGCAGACCACAACAATGCTGAGTGATGATAAATGATGTTTAACCTTCTATTGCAAAAGCAGAAGATTTCAATTTTAGCCGCAGTGGTCCAGTTACTTTCACACAAATGTGCTTAAATCTGCTGCACTATGAGAATGCAGAGTGAATGCAGACAAAAAACAGTACTGCAAAACAGTTACTGTAATGGTTCTTAGGCAGCTGGATGTAATTATGAAGGAGTCCCTATATGGCATGTTCAGACAATTTCCTTGTTTGTAGGCTGATGTTTTGTATAGTGTCATGGGTTTTATTACAGCTGTAGGCCATATTATTATTTCAAACCAAGAAAAAACTTTGCAGTGTGCAGGGTGTGATGTTCACTTCCTGAATTATGCTATGCACTTAGTTCACTTAATAAAAATTGAACTTTAAAATATAACTGTAAAATATGTGCTAAAAATAATCAAATAGAAAACAGTAGGTAGTCCACAGCTGATTTAAAAATGGAATATCCTTTATTGAAACACACAAATAAGTGATCCTAGTTAAGTATAAAGAAAAGCATCAAAAACATTCCTTATTTATATCTAATCAGGTTGTTTGGAGCAAGTAAGTAGTTACAGAGAGTGGTTCTGTTAAGTGCAATAAAAGCATTAAAATAATTCCTTTAGCCAAGGCCCCCCTTCCTCCTTAACACCATAGTATAATCAGAGACTGTGCTACCTAAAACTGAAACTAGAAAGCTGGAGACAAATTAAAATCTAAGACCAGTTTATTAACACTATGTATAGGCTAACCAACTAATCAAAACGTTATTAATTAAGCAACTAACTAAAAATGACTGACTAACAAAAAGATCTACCAACAGACATCTACCAGAATAAATATAATAAATATACAACTTTTAGCAAAGATCGCTTTCATATCAAATAAATATTTCATGAGGTTTGTGCATCAAAAATAAATCATAATATGAATGCACATGTGTATAGATGTACAACTGAAAACCTAAGTAGGATGAAAAAATATAAAAATATTTGCTAATCTGGAAATACAGTGATAAATGTTAAAAATAAAGCACTAAGGCCATAGGGATCTGTTAAATTGTGACATCTAACTAAGAAAACAGTTTGAGTGTGTAAGGGTGCACTCAGTTAATTGTAACTTTTAAAACAGAAAAAGAAAAAGACCAGGTCTAAGCACATAATGTGCACTATCAGACTTTCACTGCCTAAAAGGAAAAAGTGTAACAAAAGTGTTCAATTTAAAATTTAAAGTCCCATTTAATGTGGAGCCATCAGCAATGATTAATGTATACATCAACCACATAAAGTATGTCCTTTATAACATTGTAAGTTAGTGCTAAAAGAAGTGAACAGTGTTTAATATTTGTTTTTAAGCACAATATAAGCAAGTAATATCAGCATTAATTAGTTCCAAATCAGTCTTCTAATAGTCTTTTGAACAGTGGAACAGTTTTCTGAGATCAAGTATGCTTTTTATGGAGCAATAATAATTAAGGCCCAGTTTTCTAAAAAGAGTTCAGTTTCAGCTGCCACAGTAGTTCACATTTTTTCTAAAAGATTATTGATGTCTTCTTCCAGTTTCAAAAGGGCCACATGGTCAATAATTTGAAATTTAAAGCCAGTGTGTCTTTAGTGTAGTTGCATGTGCCGAGCCAGTGCATTATTCTTGCACTTAACTCTATTGTCAGAAAGATGGCCAGAAATTCTTCTTTTAAGTCTGTTGAGCATTTTCCCACATAAAATGCTTCACAGTCATTGCAAATAACCTTGTAAACTATCTGCATTGAGTTACACTCAAGGAAGAAGGAAAGATCTCAACCAGGTTGTACAGAAAAACCTGCCATTGCAATCATCTTCTATTTAGAGACAGTATTCACCCACCACATATTTTTAGAAATGCAGTAAAAATCAGGCCTTTAGAGCCTCCAGACTTAATGTTGAGGATGAAGATTTTCACAAACAAACTAAAGATTTAGTTAGCTTGTTTGTTGCTAGAGGATACAATGAGTATGAAGTGTGTTGTGCTGTAGAAGAGGTCACACAATTAAGGGTAAACTTTGCTAAACCCTGTTTTTCAGACACCACTCCAGTTAATACTGAAGTGAGTAGATCTAAGGGAAAAGGATGTCTGAAAGTGTTGGTTCATTATTCTAATAATGTTAATTAATTTACTCTTGTTTTTAAGAAATGTTGGCTGATTCTGACTACTGATGATGATATAAAGGAAATATTAGGTGAACAGACAAGGTTCTTGTTTAAGAACATGAAATTGTTAAAAAGACAGCTATGTTACCCCAAAAAGAATACTGCTACCAGTCATTTGAACTACACTAAACCTTGTGGTAAGTATGGTATATGTAAGTACCTGGACAGTACAGGGGTTTCTCAACATCCTGATCAACATAAAAATTATGTGTTTAAGTTTGGTGCTACCTGTGAGTCTATGCACATTGTTTATTTAGCATATCGCACTTTATGTTATAAATTCTCTGTTGGCAAGACAGACAGGGCTTTAAAGGATAGAATTAGAGAACACTTCTATGACATCAATAAGTGTGCCATAACCAATGCCTTAGCTAAACACATTAAAGAGACTACACGTGAATATTGCTTCAAGTTTCTTGTTATTGGGAGAGTATATGAGGACAATCAAATTGGTGATGTTAGAAATTTAACTGCACAACTTGAAGTGAAATGGATTATCAGGCTAAGAAGTGACTTTGGTCATGGTCTTAATGACAAGGTCCCTATTAAACCCATGCTCAAGGCTAGATCTCTGTTTAGTTAGTTTACATGTTTGTTTTTGCTTTTAATGTATCATTGGTTTATTTATTATCATATTTTTATGCATTTATTTGTTTTTTATAGATGCTATTCTAATAGTTTAATTATAGGTTTTTAATTTTTGTCAAATTTTACAAAGGATGCTAATACTTTAAATAGAGGTGATATTTTGAAGGGTCACATGTTTAAGTGATGTTGTTATTTAATGGTAGTGTGAATGGTTGAAATGTTATATCTGAAGAAGCAGTCTCAACTGTGAAAGCACTCAAAATGTTATTTCAGTTGTAATAAAGAAAGTTTCTACTGGATCCTTCTGCTATACCTGAGTCTACACATCTTTTTTAAGGAATTATCACTTGTTTTATATTATTTTGTGGACTGGGATGTTGGCATATATTGATGGTTTTCTTCCTAGTTAAAATCTAAAGTCGCATTTAATGTGGAACCATCAAAAATGATTAATGTATACATGAGCCACCTGAAGTATGCCCTTTATAACATTGTAAGTTAGTGCTAAAAGAAGTAAGCAGTGTTTGATATTTGTTTTTAAACACAATATAAGCAAGTAATATCTGCATTAATCAGTCCGATATCAGTCTTTTAATAGCCTTTTAAACACTGGGACAGTCTTCTGAGATCTAGTATGCTTTTTATGGAGCGATAATAATTAAGGCTCGGTTTTCTAAAAGAGTTCAGTTTCAGCTGCCACAGTAGTTCATGGTTTTCCAGAAGATTAGTGATACCTCCTTTCAGTTCCAAAGGTCCACATGGTCAATAATTTGAAATTTAAAGCCAGTGTGTCTTTTGTGTAGCTGCATGTGCCGAGCCAGTGCATTATTCTTGCACTTAGCTCTAATTCCAGAAAGATGGCCAGAAATCCTTCTTTTAAGTCTGTTGAGCATTTTCCCCACATAAAATGCTTCACAGTCATTGCAGATAGCCTTGTAAACTACCTGCATTGAGTTACAGTCACCTCCTGCATTGGTTTTAATCATTTTCTTTAAATAAGGGCAGAAAAACATGTCTCCCTCCTGTATGTGCTGACAAAAGACACAGCTGGCTCCACACTTATTGGTGCATGTGTCCTGTGGTCTGGGCCTAGCTTCAACCCAACTCCTGATGTTCCCGGATTTTCTATACACAAAGGAAGGCGCTGTTCCAAGGATGTCCATCAAATATGAGCTTTCAGTAATTATGGCCCAATTCTCTTTAATAACTTTAATGATCCTGTAATAGTCAACACTAAAAGTCAAGATACAACTGTCTTTAAATTGTTGTTCATATATTTCTTTATCGCTCTCCTAAAAGGCCTGCTAATTGGTAGAGAATTTGTACTTTTTAGTTCAATAATAGGCCCCAAAATGCTTATTAACATATTGCTTTTGTATCCCCTCACCAAAAATCATTTTCAATTTAATTTAGGTTCTTAAGGAAGGGTTCCATTTTTGTGGTGATCCTAGCCAACCTATAGCCCTGGCATTTAACAACATTATATTTTGTCCTGGTGGGATGGAGACTCTTATTATGTAGCAGGAGGTCTACTCTGGTAGGTTTTCTGTAAAGATCTGTGTCAATTTTTACCTTGGTCCATGTCATTAGTAATCTGCATATCTAAGAAGACTGCCGAGGTGTGGATGTGGGAAGAGGTGACATGCAGGAAGCTGGTAGTATGATTCAGATAGCTGATGAACTCTTCTAATTTAGCACTGTCTCGTTTCCACAGAATAAAAATTTCATCAATAAAGTGCAGATGCACTGTGATATGTTGCATGTATTCTCTGTTGTTATAAACATAATTGTCCTTCTACTTGGCTAGGGTTATGTTGGCTAGGCTAGGGGCCATAGCTGTCCCCATGGTTATGCCAGTCTTTTTTATAGCAGTCTCTATTAAAAGTAAAGAATTGTAGCTAAGCACTATATCTAAAGGTTTACCTGTTCTTTCATTGTTGTGCTAGTGTGCCGTTGTTGTTTTTCCTGTAAAAAGTAATCACTGTTTCAATACAATAACTATATGGAAGTATATGATGATTTAACATCTATTGTTAATAAAACACTGTCAGCATCAACTGTAACACTTTTTGTTTTCCTTAAAAAATAATTAGAGTCTTTTATGTGTGAGATGTTCTTCTCAGTCAGAGGTTGTAACAAATAAATCCAGGTAGATGGCAGTAGCTTCGGTCAAGGACCTCAGGCTTGCAACCACTGTCCTGTAAACAGGGTTTTCTGTATTTTTATGTGACTTAGAGATTTCAAAGAATTTAGGCAAGCAGGGGAAGGTGTCTGTAGATAGTCAAACAACTTATCTGTTAAACCATCATCATAAAGTGCAGTCAAGGCTGTGTACCCATTGTATGATGCCTTAATCTCTTCTAAAGTTAAAGACTCATAATAGTTTGTGTCACTCAGCATTTCTTCTATCCTCTCATTATAGCTGCTGGTATCAGTAACAACAATACCGCTTCTCTTGACAGCCTTCATAACCCGTCGAGAATTATCTCCGCCTAGCTCTAATAATGCTTTTTTCTCACCAGTGTTAAGATTGTAGAACTTTCTCCCTGCTGGTTTTTGCAGTACTTTCCTGATGTCCTTTTTGCATTTCACTTCAAAGGCTGCTAAATAGTGGTGTAAGGGACGGCAGTAATTACTGGGTCTTTTTATTATTTCTTCCATAGGTTTTCCACAGTGGTATCAGATCTACCATGGAACATAGCTATCAGATTCAATTTTCTGACATAGGATTTTACTTCAACCAGTACCTGTGCTGTGTCAGACCTGCAGTGGGAAATAAAAGTTATTCCCTTTGAAAGCACACTAATCTCAGTACCAGTAAGTTCTTTTTTAAAATTATTCCAAAGTCCAAACAACGGGGTAAGTTAATATCATGGTCGGTTTGTCTGTCTGGTTGTGGGTCCTGTGGTGTAGTTGTGCTCCCCCAAGTATTCATTTCCCTCACTCTTGTCCATTGCTTGTTTCTACAGCCTTCTGGAGGGGATATGGTTGGTGTTGGGGATCATTGAAACTCCTCTTGTGACCTCTGGACTCTTGGGGGATTGTAGTAGTAGTAGTCTTCCTGATGAATCTGGTAGTATCGTCCTGCTCTTGAGCTCTGATGTTGGCCCTGGTGATTGTATTGGTACTGCTCCCACTGTTGGTGTTGTTGTTGATATCTGTAATATCCCTGTTGATGGTGTGGGTCTCAGTGTTCCAGACTCTACCCTTGGTGGCTGTGCTCTCTGTGGCCTTGGTTGTCCTGTCAGTTCTGCATCTGGTGTTGGTTCTGGTTGTGGTTCAGGTGTTCTTCTAATATATCTCTCTCTGATGCTTCTGGTCCATTCTGTGATTCTGGGTCTGGTTCAGATCTAGGTACCCCTGCCCCTCATTGAATCTCCGAGTTGTGCTGGCAGCCAAAGGTATCTGTGAAGATGGTGGTGGTGGGCGCGGTGACTTATTCCATCTCTGTCATGCCTCTTTCCAGTCCTGTGTGTCAATTTCTCTCTTGAAAAAACTGCTGGAGTCTACTGTTATGTTAGCAACCACTATTCCCTGGTATTGTTGCATATAGTTAACTGCAAATGTTTGCATTTTCTCCATACATTGGAAAAAACATACGTAAACTGAGGGATAGAATTGCCGAGCATGTAAGAGATATTAAGAGCAGGAAGGCTAGTAATGCCCTTTACCATCATTTCACTGTATGCCACAATTTTAAGAGATTTTTGTTTTTCATTATTGACAAAGTTGAGAAAATCAACAGGGGTGGGAATACCAATGTTGTTTTGGAATTAAGGGAAACAAAGTGGCAATCAAGATTAAATGCCAAAACTCTCCCAGGTATTAATGATAATATATCAATTGCCCCTCTTCTAAAATGGAGATCTATGAGCATATAACCTTGTACAAGGGTTGTGTTAATGATTATGCACTATATTCAACATGGAGTTATATGTTTACTTTTGTATGTTGTTTGAAGTTGAATATTTATTTGTTTATTTATTGCTAGATATTTTAAACTGAATTGCATATCTCTTTTCAAAGAATGGAGTAGATTTTAATTTTGTAAGTGTGACGTCATGAGAGTTTTTTATATAAATAGGAAGTGATGTGCATTTTTTGTGACTCTGATGGAGCCTAAGATTGACAGGTGAAAACGCTTAGTCACGAATAAAGCAGTGTTCTTTGCTCTACAACAGTGCAGTTTTTTCCTAATTTTTTTAAATTTTTATTGTTGTGGATTGTATTTTTGGTTTTGCCCCATGTGAGGTGAATTTGGTGTTTGGTTAACAATACATAATTTCTTTCTTATCCTCAATAGTCCACTCTATCTTCTTTATGGTTCTTCTTTGGCCAATCAATTTTTGTCATTTTTGTGGACTTCTAATTCCTTCTACAACAGGGGGGCCATCTGCTAATGTATGTTATCTCATGGACTCCTAAATAACAACATAACACAGTCCACAGAACAGAAATGCAAGGCCATGTCAACAAATCCCAGTAGCATGTCCACCATGTCCTACTGCATGAACTGTGGACCAACCCCTAAATATTGCTGGGATGAAGTGATAACTATAGGGATACTTATCAGATAACATTTGCATAATGTTCGGAAGAGTATAGAATAACAGAGGGGGGGGGGTAGAAGCATGGATGCCATGGAGTGTATGAAGTCTGAAAGTCAGATGTGTGCACATACTATCCCTGCCTTCAAACACAGGAATGGGTGGCTACAAACCTGATCGTAAACCACAATGTGAAGGGGTAATGTCCAGAAATATGAGCCCTGCCTCTGGGTAACCTGTGTGAATCTCTACAGCTGTAAGGTATGGCCACAGCAGGATATGGCCATACTGTCACATCGATGGATGTACAAGCATGGGATCCTCAGCCACCAAAGTACCAACCTGAACCATTTACACAGACCCATCAGCAAGTGTCAGCAGCCCCCCCTCCAGAGTGGCATGATTGTGCAATAATATGTAGGCTGCAGACCACAATACTGGACACAGCTTCATTCATATTGTGTTCCCCAGGAAATTACTGCAAGCAAATATATATACCTGTCAGTAGTTGATGACATAAAACATCACAGTGTAAAACAGTACATATGTCTGAATATCTCTGCTAACACCAAGACCATGTAGCAGAAGCAGCACAGATGCAATTAGTTACAGTATCCCACTATCCTTTGCCCATTATGACTCCATATTGTCAACTGATCTACAGATATCCTGCAGAAGCAGGTTGCTAGCTGTAGGTGTAGAACACAAATGGCTGCACTGGAGTACAACCTACCTGGAATGGATTCACACATCCAATACAGAAGGTCATTCTGGGCATGCTCCCACACTTAGAGAAATGAAGCCCATGTCTGGCAACAACAGTGGACTATACATATCTGTCAGTCGCAGATGTTTCTGCACACACTCCACATTGCACACCAGTCATGCTTTGTACACACATCAGATAGGACTACACACATATATCCAAGGACAACACACTATAATAGGCCAAACATACACATACATAGATGTGTGGAAGAGTGTGACAGACAGTGACAAAGAGCTTTCTATCATGAGGCCTGTCCTACCCAGCACACATCCAATTGGCCAATACCACATGATGTGCAAATGTCTATCACTATAGACATTTGCTTCTGGTATTCCTCAGCACTATAGTGTCTGTGGTGTTTGTGATAACTATGTAACATGACTGTACAAGTCATTATTCATCTAGCAGTTGTATGCACGTACCTGTTAAATGTAAACCTGTATGTGACTGAGTGTTGTATGTGTGCTTCCAGATGAATGGTTTATGGCCCATTCACACACACTGCACTCCCCATTGCCCTACTTTGGCAAGCCTGCTGATGTCATTCACCTTGAAATGCACCTTTGGAAAAGGGCTAACTCTATAAGCTCTGTGGCATGTGCTAAAGCTGAGTAATGCTGTAGTGTGATGCATTAAATAGGTAGGAGTTCTAATCCCAGACATGGCAACTGTGAGACTGTGTGTGTGTGTGTGTGTGTGTGTGTGTGTGTGTGTGTGTGTGTGTGTGTGTGTGTGTGTGTGTGTGTGTAGGGATCAATGCTTTACACTGTCCATTACCTACTTTGGCAAGCCTGCCAATGCCATTCACCTTGAAATACACCTTTGGGAAAATAGTAGCCCTGTAATCTCTGTGGCATGCTATAACTGCATAATGCTATAGGGTGATGTACTAGTTAGGTAGGAGTACTAATCCCTGACATGGAGACTGTGTTTGTGTGTGTGTAGGGATCAATGCTTTTGAGGCCATTCACAGTCACTACACTTTCCATTGCCCTACTTTGGCAAGCCTGCTGAACTCATTCACCTTGAAATATACCTTTGGGGAAGAGCTAGCTCTATAAGCTCTGTGGCACATGCTATAACTACGTAATGCTATAGCGTGATGTACTAGTTAGGTATTAGTTCTTATCTCAGGCATAGCAACCATGAAACTGTGTGTGTGTGTGCAAGGACCAATGCTTTTAAGGCCATTTACAGTCACTACACTTTCCACTGCCCTACTTTGGCAAGCCTGCTGATGTCATTCACCTAGAAATGTACCTTTGGGGAAGGGCTAGCCCTATAAGCTCCGTGGCATTTGCTATAACTATGTAATGCTCTAGTGTGATCTACCAGCCAGGTAGGAGTTCTAATCCCAGACATGGCGACTGTGTGTAGGGATCAATGCTTTTGAGGCCATTCACAGTCACTACACTTTCCATTTCTCACCTTTGGCAAGCCTGCTGATCTCATTCACTTTGAAATACACCTTTGGGGAAGAGCTAGCTCTATAAGCTCTGTGGTGCATGCTATAACTGCATAATGCTATAGCATGATGTACTAGTTAGCTATGAGTTCTTATCTCAGACATAGCAACTGTGAAACTCTGTGTGTGTGTAGGGACCAATGCTTTTGAGGCCATTCACAGTCACTACACTTTCCACTGCCCTACTTTGGCAAGCCTGCTTATGTCATTCACCTTGAAATACGCCTATGAAGGAGGGCTAGTCCTATAAGTTCCATGGTGCATGCAATAAATGCAGTACACTGTAGTAGCAATACATAGCTAGGTAGGGGTTTGAATCTCAGTACTGTCAAATATGTGTTTGTTTGCAGTATCCTTTGTGGAGGTAGCTGTGATTGTGTAATAACAGGACCCCATTGTGGGGTGGGTTTTGGAAATTTCTTTTATTGAGGACCTACTATATGTTACAATGTCCACCTTACAAAGATAACAGATGTCAAACAGCAGAGAGGCTGGTGTAGACAATCCTTACCCCTACATGTGACATTATGTATTGGGGAACAATATAGGCAGCCCTTGTATTACCCAGAAAACACTCTCCACCCATGTTTCATGCACAAACACACTTGGCTAAGCAACAACCACTATGTTCATAGTTCCCTGTATATTGCCCACAGTTAGTAACCACAGTTTGATTGCAGTGGACTACAAAGGATGTGGCACCTTGTTCCATCCCTACAATAGGCAAATAATTGCTTACAGTGATCCTTTGCTATGTTCCTCGCTGGACGCCTACAACAACTGTAGAGTCGGAAAATGTAACCCACAAAGGAAATACCATGCCTTATACAACCTCAGTTCCATAGCCAGTTCTCAACATATGAGGTCACGAATGCCACTCAGATGATAACAATCTGTCCACACAACATGCCCCAGACACCCCAGGCCACATGTCACATAACATGCATATGGGACATGTGCACAACCCAGACATCGTCCATGTTATGGAATATAGAACCAAAGTACCCCCCTGGATTGAAAGCCAAGTTAAAGTAAGATTTTGTGCATACTTCTTTTACCTAATTTCTCTACCTCCGGCTGTGCCCTGCTGGACTCCAAAAACCAACTTTACTCACCTACCTAACCCTGCTTGTGTAGCTCCTCACCTGGGTAACCAAAGTACTCCCCTGGATTGAAAGCCAAGTTAAACTAAGATTGTATGTCAAATAATATTATGTCTTCTCCTAAATGTATACGTTAGTGCTGTGATACTTGCTAGGTGTCCACTTTAAACTGTCATATCAGCCAGCAGCCATACCCCCCCGCTTGCTTTTCTTGCAGTCCGTCTCCTCTCTCCCTAGTCATCCCAGCCTTTCCAGTATTTCTAACTCCCTCAAGCCTTTCCCTTCTAAATTACTTTTTCTTTTTTTTCTTCTTCCAACTATCTACTTTAGTCTCCACTCTGTGTAATTACAGGTTTTGACCACTTCTAATTTCACTTACTTCTCTACTTTCCACTCATTATAAACTATTTACTCTTACTTCACTCTTACTGCTCTACCTTCCACTTACTATAGTCTTTTAACCCTAGACTCTATCCTTCTTCTTCTTCATCTCTAATCCTGTACAAGCCCTTACTCTCCCTTTTGCCTCTCAATTTTTCCTTTCCTTACACTCACTACCAATGCCTTTTTTCTTACCTTCCCTTGGTCTTACCTTCTTCTATACTGATTGTTTTTCTCCCTGCTATTACCTTCCTTTGGGTCTGCCCCGCTCCGTTCGCCCTGCGGGCTCACTCCACTCCTCTCCCTACCCCCAATTCCCACCCATGCCCAGTGGTCCTAACCATATACCTCTGTAACCACTCCCCCTCTCATTATCAGCCTATCTCTTACCTCCTTGACTTACCATCCACACCCCCTAAATCTACAATTCCTTAATTAATCTAATTACATTTCTTGGCCTACTCCCTCACCTCCCTACACCTCATCCTGTACTGATTATTGTCTATAGCACTCTCTCTTGCAACCAATTCTTTTTACTTAATTAGACACTTCCTCCCTACTCAACCTCTTATAGCACTCTCACCTTTTACTTACTACACTCCCTCTCACAATCTACTCTAGCCACTTATCTACACATCCCAATGGCCCCAACACACAACTCTGTACTCACAAACATACTACTCTTAACTACAACTCTTGCTTCTCTTACAATACCATATACTCTAAACTTCTTCAAACATTTTTCTCTTCCTGAACAACACCACCACTACCATCAAACTCTACCATCTTCTTTCATCTACTCCCACAACCACAGTAACATAACCTCCACCTCTAACTATATATTATCAAAATATCATATAGCTACCCATCTTACTTACTTCCTTATCAAAAAAACTCAAATAATTATGACAAATTCCTTAAGTTTGTACAATATCCTCATCTACACCCTTATTAGATGGTGATATTCATCCAAACCCTGGCCCCAATACCGATAACCCCAATAACCTACACAACCAAGCATTGCCTGTTATCACTACCTTAACTAAATCACCTAACTCCCTCCTGATAGCTCACCTTAATATTCGAAGCATAAACAATAAAATCACCCACCTACATGCACTCTTATATATGCACTCATTTGATATTCTCTGTATTACAGAGACATGGCTAAAGCCCTCAACTCTGGACCAGGAGATCACCCCTCCTGGATATAATATCCTAAGATGTGACAGTAAAACCAAAAAAGGTGGAGGTATAGCCATTTTGTACAAATCTAAACTCCAAGTATCACCCTTCAATATACTCCTACCATCAGATACCAATTCAGAAACCCTTACTGCCAAACTTCAAATCAACAACTCCAAATCTATCTATCTAATTTGCACATACCCCCCCCCCTGGAATTAATACCAATACTCTTGAAAACTTAGTTACCTCTCTACCCATCGACCTCAGGAGACCATTGTATTAGGTGACTTTAATATAGACTGGGTTACTTGTAGTTCCCCTAATCCTACTAATCACATAAATCTTTAAGGATTCTCACAATTTATAACCACTCCTACTAGAATCCATAAGCCAAGCAGTAAGGAAACCACCCTAGACTGGATCCTTATCAACAGCCACCTTTATACCTATAAACCAGGAACCCTTCCTGATGATATCAGTGACCATATGCTAACCTACATTATTAAGCAAAGAGATGATATCCCAACTACTAATAATTTTAAAACCTCTCGCTTCAAAAAAAATTTTAATCCAGAGAGCTTCCTAAATGAGCTGAAAGCATGTGACTGGTCACCAATGTCTCATCTTCAACTCGATGAAGCAGTGACCTACTTTAACACTAAATTTCTTCAAATCCTGTATTACCACACCCCCTATTGCTCTTCCCGAATAAGAACCAAAATTGCTCCCTGGCTCACAAAACAAACTAGGCAAAACATCCTCCTTAGAAATAAAATCTGGGCTAAATGGAAAGCCTCCAAATGTCCATCAGATCACCTTTACTTGAAACAGTTAAGAAATACCACCAAGAAAGATATTCTTAGAGACAAAAAAGAGTATTACCTTCATCTCCAACAAACCCATCAACAAAAACCACAAAAATTCTGGTCAGGCATAAACAAACTTCTTCAGCCAGGGCACTCTTCAACTCCTTTGCAGGATTCAACCATGATAACTCCCACCAGATTCCCAATGCCATTAATAACTACTTTACTGAAGCCATTCAAACCCTAGCCAATACTCTACCACCTATGACCACTTCCCCATTAAATACCACTAAGACACCTTCTCCTACCTTTCAGATACAACCTGTACCTACATCCCTAATCTGCAACCTCCTTCAAAAACTAAAACCTTGCACTCCATCTGCTGACTGTCTGCCAGCTGAATACCTGCAAATTGCAGCAAAATCCATAGCCTATCCCATCTCCATCCTTATAAATAGAACTATTTTAGAAAGCAAAATCCCTGTCATATGGAAAGTATCCCACATCATCCCATTACATAAAGGTGAGTCATCCACTGAGCTCGCCAACTTTTGGCCTATTGCTTTACTCTCTCCAATAGCTAAGATAATGGAAAAATGCATTCACATACAACTACTTGACCACCTTCTTCAAAATAATCTACTTGCCAACTGCCAACATGGCTTCAGGCCGTTCTATAGCACATCCACTGCCCTGCTATCCTTTTCTGACTCCATAAACAAAAATTGTAACAATAACACTTTTTCCAATGCACTATTTATTGACCTTTCAAAAGCCTTTGATATGGTGAACCATAACATACTTATAGACATACTAAAAGTCCAATCACTTGATCCACAAGCATTACAATGCTTTAAGCCCTACCTGGAAAACAGACAGCAAGCAGTACTTTGGGATAATAATCTTTCTACATCCCTCCCAGTAAATATTGGAGTACCCCAAGGCTCTATCTTAGGACCCCTACTTGTTTCATTGTTTATTAACGATCTACATACCCAAATTCCTTAAGCCACCTGCATACAATATGCAGATGACTCTACTTTAATTTGTTCAGCCAAGACCATAGCCTCTCTCCAGTCCCTCACTCAAACTGTATTCAACAGTGTTGAAAATTGGTTCATGCAACACTGCCTCCTCCTGAACCCCAAAAAACCAAAATTATTGTTCTTTGCTCCAACTCAAAAATCACCTCAACTGTACTTTACAATAACCTCAAACAATGCAACTAGCATAACCCCAGACACTACAACCCGTCTACTAGAGTAAAAATTGATGACAACTTTAGCTATGATGACCACATTAATTCTACAATAAAGTCTGTCAACAAAAAACTAGGCACCCTTTACAGAATCAAACCCTTCCTTACCCCTTCAGCCAGAATGACTATTGCCCAGACCCACCTTAACCCTGTTCTATGCTTCTGCGATATATACCAATCTATCTAAAAATAACCTTACCAAACTTTCCACTAGTTATAATAATATAGCCAGATTTGCCACTGGCACCCCATTTAGAGATCACCACTGTCTCAACCTCAAACAACTGGGATGGCTAGAACTGCAAAACCAACTACTTTGTCAACAACTTGTTATCACCCAAAAGATCCTTTATCACCCTAACAATACCCCTATCCTCACTAATCTGATTACACCCTACAAAAATCTTGAAACACTACACTCAGCTAAAAAGCTCCTTGTTTCCACTATTAAGTCAAAAAACAAAGCTGGGGACTCACCTTTCTCCAACACAGTAGATAAAAACTGGAACCAGCTTCCTACTGAACTTTCCACCCTTGCTTCCACTTCCCTATGTAAAAAACATCTTAAAGAACATCTTAACTCTCACTGGCTTTGTCCATGCTCTAACCCTGACTGATATCTCATTCCCCTTCTTGCTCTCTATATACTTCTCTTCCATACTATTCTTTGATGCCTACTTTGTAATTTATAATCTCCTTCATACTACAAAGAAAAAAAATATTTTTGCTTATCTCTCTGTATTTTGATATTAACTTCAACCTACTAAACGACTCAGTACAATTTTGTTCTGACCTATGTAGCCAATGTACTGTAATTCACTTGACTACTACTATATAGTGAATTCTTTGTCACTGCTAGTGCTTGGAGCTTTTCTCTCTGGGCCTCTACTGAAAATGAACATATATTTAGTTAGACTAGCCCGGTCAACAAATGTAAAATAAAATAAAATAAATAATAAATAAATACATGGCAAGCATTGCACAGCACTGACCACCCACAATAGTAACCCAGATGAGTGGATGGTGAATACAATACCCACCTGTGTGAGCCAATCCAAGGACTACACCCCTGAGCCACACTGCAGACCATTGTCATGTGACCTGATGCCAAGGTATACCCTTTGCCTAGCCTTGTACAGCCTTCTGGCACAGTCAACTACTACACACCTGTGAAGCAATGAACCCTTGCATGTTAGTACTGGAAAATCTGTGTGTGTGTGTGTGTGTGTGTGTGTGTGTGTGTGTGTGTGTGTGTGTGTGTGTGTGTGTGTGTGTGTGTGTGCAGAGATTAATGATTTGGAAGCCATTCGCACTCAGTACACCTCCCATTGCCCTACTGCAGCATGCCTTCTGATGTCAGTCACCTTGACATACCCTTTGTCCATATATCAGCCTGATAACCTCTGTGGTGCATGTGATAACTGCATAATACTATAGTGTAGCAAACTAGTTAGTAATTCTAATCCTGACCCTGCCAACTGTGATAATGTGTGTGAGTCCCTGAGAGAGTGTGGTTGTGTTTTCCTTGACACCTGGTTTTGTGGACAGGTACATTTACTACATTTACCTCACCCCTCCTTTATCACTGTTGCTGTTGTCACTCACCTTCAAAGATACCTTTGGACAACTCCCCAACATGTAAGCTCTGTGGCCCATGCAATAACTGCATAAAATGTAATAGCAATACATAGTCAGGCAGGGGTTTGAAACCCTGTACTGGTCAGTGTGGGACACAAACATGCTTAGCTCTTACTCTCCTACCCCCTTCCTTTCTTACTTTGTCTCTCTCTGTCTCTCTCACTCCCGCTCTGGTGAATGTGGAAAGGTACACCTGCTTTGCTTAGGCAGCAGCTTGTGTTGTGTAAGTGATGCTCATGATCAGCTGATGCCCTATGCATGAATTGCAGTTCCCCACTAGCTGATTGCATGTGGAACAGCTGTGGTAACATTCCCATAGCCAATTGCATGGAAGCACACTCCTATAACTAGAAACAATATGTGGGTGTTGGCCCTTTTCATTCACTGTGAGCAGGACTTCATGATGGTGTTTGGCAAACAGCATCACAGACAGTAGTGGGATATACCTCTTATAGCATACACTGTGGAGACAGGCCAACAAACAGGAGGGGGATGTTCCAGACATGAGGACAGAATGTAAGTCTTGCTCTTCTACATTTGAAGTAATGCTGGGTTAACAGGGTTTGTGTGGATATGGCTGGTTTACATGATTTAATATCTGTCATGACAGTTTTATGTGGTTGAGGAAACTCACCTGTAGTGCTATCTGTAGACTGGCCAGTGTTTGGAGTCATATATGTGTTGTGTGACTCACACATGTCCTATCTTTAGAAAATGCAGTAGCATACTCTAAGGATTGCAGTCAGTATATGGTGACAGTCATGTGAGTTACTGACTTCATATCCCTCAGAAGACATATGTCACAACAAACCCTATTACACCAATAAATGTATGAGTTTATCACACCAACATGTCAATATTGGCTCTGTGTATGTGCCTCCAGCCACAGCTCTGTTAACCTTTGTACATGTCCTGCAGTAAGAGGTGCATATGTTCAGTACTCCATTATTTACTGACATCATACCTGATAACAAGCCAGTGAGTTATCAGACTGCTAGACACATTATGTATAGTAGGGCTTATATTTGAGGACAAAACCTGGACATTCTGTTGTAGTGTGTACAGTAGTGAGGTCTGTGTACTTATGGTGATTGTCGACAGAGTGTGTATTGTGAATATGTACCTTAGCCCTGTGTACAGACTTTGGTAGATGTCATTGTTCTTGGTCCTGTTCTATCTGATGTTGCATGCTGCTCCAGTGTATGGTACCCTATCGGCGTACATGTTTGTAGGGCCAAACCAACACATGTCACATGTCACAGTCAGGCATCAGAATACACTGTGAACTGGCCCAGTAAATGTAGGGTTAGTGTGTGAGTGGCACATATGAGGATGGTGTGGATCACACAGTCCATATACTGTAATATTAAGCACGCTTACCATATGTGACTGTGGCTGCATTCAGATTGGTTGTGAGTATGAGTTTTTACACAGGTGTCTGTTAGTCCATGCTGTAACATGCCTGTAGAGCCTGCTATATTGAAGGTACATGTGTATTCCCCATAAGAAATGTAGGCCAGTGTTGTGGCAGTCTGCCTGTAGTTTACACAGTGCTTTGTGATATGCCTAGCAGTTCAGTGTACTTACTCAGTGTGATGTTATGTCCAGATATTTGTCAGATGTACTGTTGCTGGGCTACCATAATTGTTGTGTATTTCTGACAAAGCAGTGGGATGCTATACAGATGCATGTCATTAACTAGTGGGTAGTACGTGGGCTTGTGACCACTACTCCTCAGGTTATCATGTGTCAGGAGAGACAGGAGTGTGTGAATGCATAAACTGTGTGAGGTTACCTATTCCAGTATTTTCATGATATCCCCATTTACATGGCTGTAAACATCCACTTTGTCAGGCTTGGTCCACACGACTTGCACTAAGGGGTTCTGCATATATCTCTGGACAGACCAGAATGCGTCAAACTGTCCACATTTATTGGTCATATCTCTGCTGTATTCCACAGGATCATTACTGTATATCTGTGGTACTGCACTATGATGATCTTATGATGTCTGTCAGTAACTGATGGCGTACATGTCAATATCAGATGTGACATCTCACACACACACACACACACACACACACACATATATATATATATATATATATATATATATATATATATATATATATATATATATATATATATATATATATGTATATAGGTTCATAGGTTCATAGTTTCATAGGTTCATACTAGGCTATCTGCCCTAGGGCATTTATAAGCCTAGCCAGAGTGTGTTTGGCTTTCGCCACCCATTTTAAAATAATTTTGCTATGCCCTTTTTCGAGGTTAGTATACTGTGCCTCTGTCTAACAGTGACACAGAAGTGATACCCGTGGTAAACCTACAATCTCCCATCCACTCATCAAGATTCCTCTTGAAGAGAGTCAATGAGGGACTCTGCCTAACTCGGACTGGGATTTTATTCCAGAGTGAAGGGAGCCTCTGGGTTATGAATCTGTCCCTCCAGCATGTCCTATTTATTTCAGTGCTGAGGTTCAAGTCTCTTGAGCGCGTAGCTCGATGGGATTTGGATTTTCTGAGGTGCAGCATGTCCATTAATTACGGGTTGGACATGGCTTTATACGTCAGGCACAGATCGCCTCTGAGCAGGCGGTATGCCACTGAGTAGAGCTGGAGTTTCTTTAACCGGGCAGCATATGGCATCTGTTTAAGCTCTTTGAGCCTCTTGGTGAGGTACTTTTGGTGTCTTTCCAGCTGCAGCAGGTGTCTGGTAAGGTTCATCCCAAAAGGGGCATTGTACTCAATTATGGGCCTGATGAGGGATGAGTAAAGAGGCACGATGACCTCCCCTGATCTAGATGTGAATCCCTTCATGATTAGGTGGGCTATATAAAATGTTTTTCTAACCACTTTGGCCACATGGTTGTTAAATGAGAGATTGCTATCAACTTGAGTCCCCAGGTCCCTAATTACTTCTTCTGTACTTAATGGATTACCACCTATGTGGTAATTTGTGGGCACTTTGTTTTTGCCAAAGGGGGTGACTATACACTTTTTGGCATTTAGCATGAGGCCATGGCTCTGGCACCAATTGCCTGTTTCTATGAGGCCCTTTTGTAGGATGCTTGTGTCGGCTGGAGTGTCAGTTATGGTGCCCAGTTTGCAGTCATCTGCAAACTTGGTCAGCCACAGTCCTTCCGTGTTGGCCTGTACCTCTGAGAAATATATACCGAACAAGAGAGGTCCCAGGACTGAGCCTTGTGGGATGCCACTTGTAACTGGTTTGGAGTCTGACATGGCTCCAGCAATTCTAACCATGTGGGTTCTGTCCTTGAGCCAGTTTGCAACCAATCTAGTGACATAGGGGTTTATATTTAAGCTGGTGAGCTTATCTATAATGCCCGAGTGGGGTATTGTATCGAAGGCTTTTGTGAGGTCCAGGTAGGCTGTGTGGACCACCTTCCCCTCATCAATGGCCTTAGTGACTGTTTCAAAGAAATCAACCAGGTTTAAGAGGCAATATCTGCCCTTAACAAAGCCAAACTGGATAGGATCCAATGTCTGTAGGTCCCCAATATCTTTATTTATGAGGTCCATGATGATCCTTTCCATAGCTTTGCAGACCAAGCTAGTCAGGCTTATGGGGCAATAGTTTCCAGGATCCGTTGAGGCACCACCTTTGTGGAGAGGGACCACTGTTGCTGTACGCCACTCTTTGGGTACATATCCTGTAGTAAGGCTGAGACTGAACAGTAGTTTTATGTTTGGGTTTAGCTCTGCTTGGAGTTCATGTAGGACAGCCGGGACACCGCCTGGTCCCATTGATGCTGTGTTTTTTTGCTTTGGGGGGGACAGCTCTTACCTGAGCATCTGAGATGTCAGGGGGGCAGCACTCTGCTGGGATAGATATTTGCCCTTTTGGTAGGGGGGGGGAGTTTGCGCTGAACCTGTCAGCTAGGATGTTGGCAATGTCTGTGGGTTCAATGTATTTTTTGTCGTTTTGGACTAATTCTGAGCATATCTGGGAATTCCTACCCAGGTTCCTAACATAACTAAAGAAAGCCTTGTGATTATCCTTAGTGTCCTGTGCAATTTTTCTCTCAAAGCTGGCCTTAGACGATTTTATGAGTGCCCGTAGTATTTTGCTAATACTGATCAGAGATGCCTTCCCTTTTTGGGATTTTGCTCTATCATGTAGTAGCTTCCTCCTTCTATTGTATAGTTTGTTTATGGCTGTGGTCCACCAGATAGGACGTCTGGCTTTGGAGGATTGGGACTTGGTTTTATTTTGGATTGCATGATTCATGCATTCCTGAAGGTGTTCATAGAATGCGTTTATAAAGTATTCTGCTGTCTGGGCCGTATTTTCCACAGGCCCGGGGGCTTTGAAGAATTCCACCTCGGTTTTGAGTAGTGTGAAATTTGCATTAGATAAGTTTTTTACTGTGGTTTTCAGGGCAGAGGGTGGAGTCAAGATATGAATATCCAGTGAGATTAGTTTATGGTCTGATCTTACCAATGAGGGATACACTTCTGGTCTGGAGCATAGAGTCCCCATGTTGGTGATGATCAGGTCCAGTTATGTTTTCCCCTCTTGTGGGAGGGGTAACAAGTTGTTCCATAGCATTTGAGTTTATAAATTCTAGGAACCTTTGGGCTAGGGTGTTGTAGCTAGAGTAATGCTCCCAGTCTATGTTTGGGTAGTTGAAGTCGCCCAATATAATGATGTTTGGAGAGACCTTCATATTTTCCAGTGTTCTCAGGAAGGCCGAGTGGGGTTCCTGGGTTTGGGAGGGTGGTCTGTAGCAGACTATAAACCGGAAGGCAGGTTTACCCACTGTTAGTTGCACATGGATAGTCTCTAATACTTCGTGCTGTGCCACCAACCTGGAGGAGTGGGTACCTTTGACGAATATTGATACTCCCCCTCCTTTTGTGGTTCGGTCCAAGTTTTGGGGCTGAAAAGCATGGTATGAGGTATAACCTGGTAGTGCTGGGGTGGTCTCAGGAGCCTTGAACCAGGTTTCTGTTACTGCACAGATATCGATGTTCTCCATGCTAAGGAGAGTTTTGAGTGCGTGCATCTTGAGGTTTAGACTTCTGGCGTTGAGTAGCATTACTCTTTCTTATCCCTTGTGATACCTATGGAGGTGGGTTTGTCTTTGAGCCTTGCCTAAAAGGCACTATGGGGGTAGCAAGAGCCTTTGCCAATATCCGAAGCCCAGGGTGACAGGTGCAAGCTGTCCCATATACACACACATATATATATATATATATATATATATATATATATATATATATATATATATACATATATATATATATATATATATATATATACACATATACATACACACACTCACACACACATATATATATATATATATATATATATATATATATATATATACATATACACATATATATATGTTTACATATATGCAGACATATATATATATATATATATATATATATATATATTATATGGATTCACTTCAAATGATTGAGTTTCCGAAATCTCAAAACTCATACGATCGAGAGCAAGCCACTCTGCACCCCCCACACACCCTACTTAAATATACTAATGCTGAGATCACGCTTCAGTGGGGAAAAGGGAAATCTCTCGTTCCGCAGTGTCTTCAGAAGCATGTAATGGGAGATTTCCCTGTTCCCCACTGTAGCACAATCTCAGACTTCATATATTTACGTAGCAGTGGTGCAGAGGGCTTGCCCCTCCTGAAGAATCCCTCACCAAAGGCACTCACACACTTTATTTAACCTCCCTTTCAGATGTTCGAGTTTCTGAAAACTTGATCATATGGTCTCCACCATATGAGTTTCGAGATTTTGGAAACTTGATCATCTGAAGTGAACCCATATATATATATATATATATATATATATATATATATATATATATATATGTGTGTGTGTGTGTGTGTGTGTGTGTGTGTGTGTGTGTGTGTGTGTGTGTATATATATATATATATATATATATATATATATATATATATATATATATATATATATATATATATATATATATACATATATACAGATAGATATATATATATATATATATATATATATATATATATATATATATATATATATAAAACACAATATACTGATCTATATAAATACATATATATAAATATATATGTGTAAGTACATGTACACATATACCTACATATGTGTGTATATATATATATATATATATATATCTATATATATATATATATATATATATATATATATCCATATCCTTATGTGTAAACATGACTGTTGTATATACCTTCCCAGACGTATCAAGTACTACACAATTGTAGAAGTCATAGTAGTTGTGATGGCTTAGTGGTTAACTGTTGTGACTACATTGTACAGGGTCCTGGGTTAAAGAGCTGTTTATTTTGTTGCTGGGAAGAACAAGAGCTGTTGGATATAGAGTGGTTAAGGCAGTTTTGTGCAGCTTTCAGTGGGTTTGCATGGGTTTGCACAATGGTAAGTGCTGCTAATGTATGGTTAAACAAAAAAGGCGCTTACACCATTTCAGCTTTGATTACCAGTGTGCAAATCTGCTTAGCATTTATATTGCAGCAATGCTGAAACCTGCTAAGCATAGCTCAGCCCTGGTAATCAGTGCTCACATTCCAGTTTGGTAAAAGAGCAGGGTAATGACATCTCTAATAAGTGTATTTAATTCCATGTACATAACAGTGTGACTCTACTGTCTTGGACACCTGGGTATACATGGCTTGTACAACACTCTTTTCCATTTGAATGTGTTTCATACATGGGTAGTATCCCAGGTTATATGCAGTCGCACTGGCATGTAGTGTATCATTACATTACTACAGTGCATGCCCAAATAAGAGTCAATTGCAGATTGTAGTCCTGGATCAAAACACTCCTGCATGCAAAGATGGGCTCTGTGTCCTGACTATCGTTTTCTTGGTGTTTGAGCTGTGTGTCATTAAGTGTTTGCTACTGGATATTGATCTGACATATGGATATTAACTATAGAATACTGTGTGTATAGGACATGTCATTGAGGGCTGCTGTCATGTAGTAATGGCATATCTATCAGTGTCAGACATCTGTTAACAAAGTCATCCTACTGTATAACCAGTTACCTAGCTGATGTCTGTCTGTCCTCTGTACAAATGTGCAGATGTTGGGACTCCATCTTGGCTGCATACAGGCAATCAATGCTTGAGTGACAGTGACATGTCTGCCCAGCTGTTTTATGAATGCCACAGCTAGGAATCCCCACCCTGTACGCACCACATGCCATGGATACCTCAACTACACTACCACAGTCAAAAGAACATGCTTGGGTACAGGTCTCCAAGACAGACACTGACCATGTTATGTAATACATGTTGCATACATATCTGCTGGAGCACATCACTGGCCCTTTGCAAGAGGCAGCCAGATGATTGGATGTTACATGTAACTCTCACCCTGAGGATCACTCCCGTGGTATATGTTGATAGATGGCCTGCTGGCACATGGCAGTTGGCATGATACCACTGTACACACATCCCCTACACTTCCCATCTCTCCATGGACAATAGCCTGGTACACACCTATGAACCCCTGCATCAATGGACCCCAGTACTGACAAATGTGTGCATGCGCATTACTGATAATAACTGTATCTGTGTGTTTGTAGACCTGTAGTTGATAATACCCTGAGGCCCTTCACACCCACCACACACCCCCATTGCCATAGTTAGATGTGGCTGTTGCTGTTGCAGACATTACATGTACCTTGTTACACTCTTCACCCTAAGGGCTACCTGGGGCTTGCAGTAGCAGCACAACACTGCTGTACAAATGAGTTGATAGGCATGGGCTACCCTCTGAGTTCTTCCAAGTGTGTGTATGTGTATATGTGTGTATATCTGTAGGATACAGCATTCTGAGGCCACATTCTCCTAATACAATATGCCTTGCCACACACTATTAGGGATAGTGATGTTGCTGACCATAGGAGAGCCATGACAATGCATCACCCTACTATCCCTGTGGTATGTGCATTACATGCAAATCTCTGTAGTAGCACTCTTGGTATAGACAAGGGGTTGTATTGCAGTTTTGGTCAATATGTGATGGTGGGGATGTCAGAGTATTATCATGGGTTTTAGCATGAGCAATATCTACTGTGGGGTGTGGGTGTTGGGTATACTGTCTTTACACCATGGTACCCCCAGTACATGTCCCATGTTCCACTGTACGGGGATCAATGTCACCATCTACCATACAGGTAACTGATAACACTATCCAGCCCAGTTATCCATGTGCTGTGTGCAACTTATCTGTAACAGAATGGACGTACTGACAAGGTAGTTAGCACTAACAAGCCCAGGTCTCTCAGATGTGTGTATGACCGTTATGTATTTCTCAATGTGTATATGACAGTATGTCACACTATGTATTGTCCATAAACAACCAGTACATCCCCCATTACCATACTGTACAGGCCTGGGGATGTTCTTCATGTAACATGCAACCTGGAACACACCTCATCCTAAAAGCTGTGTGGTGTGTGCAGTTAAAGCCACACACATCAGTAGCACTACATACCTAGGTAGGGGTTCTAGTCCCAGTGTTGCCAAGTAAGAGTGTGTGTATATGTGAAGGAAGCTACTTTTGTTTGCAGAATATACATGTCCCAGGAGGTCATCTATCTGAAAACTGTCTGGCAAATGTTAACATTTCACAGGTATCATCCTGTGGAAATACATTCCATCACAACCAGTGGTAGATGTGTAAATGCCTACTTCCCCACTGTATAGGTGTACAGTGATACTGGGGTTGGTATATATAGCTGGGTGTGGCTCTTGTGGATGCAGCTACCATCATTGCAGTTACTGTTGAGTGTATCACCCCATTTAGCTGGCTGTAATACTATACAGTTCATGTTAACAGGTGAAGTAGTTGTCTATCACACTATCTGTGGTTCTATAGCACCTCACACCCTCCAAAGGGTAGGGCTGATCCACCCACACCAGCACACTTATGTTTACCAAGTTGAGGATTGCACTACATTGGGGAAGGAGACATATACCCTGCCAGTGCCATCATCAATGACATTAAACTAGCAGACTGCTTATTTCCCAATGTGTTGTTGTGCCTATTCTGTCTATGTGGGATTACATAGGCTAAAATGGGTTCCTTGCACAGGTACATACATCTATGTGTACAGTATTCTCTGTGTATTGCATCAACACCAAAGCCTCTGTGTATGTTATACACAAATAAGTGGTGTGTACCACCCAGTACATTTACCATTGTCCACTGTAGAAGGGCTGCTGACATCAGCCACCATGCACTCGCCTGTATAGACCCCCAGACCTATCAGCCATGTGGCACATGCAATTAACTGTTATACAGACCTGTGGCATGTGTTCACCTGAACCCAGGATATGGCACAGCCAAGGTGTCACCACAGTGCCATACCTCTTGTAGGATACAACAGCAGACCATCATCCTGCTGACACATGGACACCTACAACGCAAACGGAATACATTATGGAGACCACGATCACTAAGTGTTAATAACAGCTATAATGCATCATGGCTGGACAGCTACACTTCCTGACTTGTAAGCATTAAACTTTATTGCTGACAACATTACACAGCATTACATTGGTACACCATAGTACAGTCAACGTGTGCATCAGAACCATAATAACTTGTCCCTGCACTGATGTTATGGATGACAGGAATGTGGCACAGGTATCATCATATGCACAGGGTGTGTTGTTGGTTTTCCATACATTTGACACCATGTTTGTGAGTGAGGGGGTTTAATTATTAATTGGGCTGTTGTGATGTGGTGTTTAGGTATGGGGTTGCCCTAGCTTTGTTGGTAATGTGTGTGTGTATGCATATGTCCGCTGGATCCAGGTCCCTCTTGGGACCGGCCAGGGCCATGTGCACGTGGTCTGCTGTGGTGTGGTGTGGATAGTGCCCCCCCTGCAGTGCTGGAGCTAGTACTGACACTACGGGAGCGGCTCTATGTTCTGGAATGTCCACGTTGACCTTCAGCTATTGGTGTTGCTGGCCTACGTCCATGTGGCCATCGAACCACTCCCACCATATGCTCGAGCACAGACATTCCACTGTCGAGGATTCACACCATCTCACCCAACCATCCATCCATGACCTCGGAATAATAACAGACGGCACCTGCAAGATCATGGATGTTGTCAGTAACAGCTGAATAAGTAGCCCTCTGCAGCCTCAGTGCCTGTCTGGTGTACAGTTCCATACATGCCTACACCTCCATGATGGCCTGAAACATGTGTCTGGTGGCACCAGATGTGGCATTTCTGCCAGGGGCATGATGACCAGCAGCCCTCTGATGAGCACCCCTGTACATCTGCCTATGTGGTGCCCCGCTGCACATGTGGCTATGGCTGCTGTGTCCAGACACATGTGCCATAGATACCACACTGCCCTGTCCCATGCCACCAACCACTAACTGTCCCTCAGCTATGGCCACTGGTGATAGGGTATGTATTAGGCAATGTGACTGTGTGCAGGGATGGGGTGTATAACAGTGGGATGTCAAATGATGGCACAGCTTTAGCATCTGACAACCCCGCCTGTGCCTCAACACACCTATCATCATTTTCAGTGTCTGTATGGACACAGACATCAGATTGCCTGGAGGATAGACCCTGACCCACTTAGCCACCTGTGAGGGGAAAATAAGAAATGCACTTTAAGACCTGTATGTCATTGTTTAACAGTACACACACACACACGCGCGCACACACACACACACACACACACACACACACACACACACACCCTGACATTCCACCATACTACTTACCTGACCCTGAGTTTACAGAATGTCCCTATTTTTTTCTCTTATTTTTTCCATCATGCATCAGTCTTGAATAATTACAGTCAATAATACCAATCATTAATGTATCATTCTTGTAATTGCTCAGAAAAGTGACCACAAAACATGACCTGTTACTCCGTTAACTCTTTAACTTGATTGGAGACATTTTTTCAAAGACACCCTGATGTCATCAAGTGTTCACCCTGGTTTTGTCCAGATGTCTTGAGCATGGCCCCCATATGTTATGAGCTACTACAGTCAGTCAATAATGTCACACACTGGAGTTTCATACTTAACTATTGTTCAGTAGATGCAAGATCTGTTGCTCTATAACTGTTTATGTGGACTACAGTAATATTTGGAAACACTCTCTGCTGTTGTCTAATAATTCCCCAATGCATCTTTCGTGCTGCATACTTGGGTATTATTTCATCTTTCTGCTGATTGCAATTAAAAAAGTATCCCTGGTGTCTAGTTTTCCCTCCCATTGCATCTTTCATGTTGCAGACTTTATTATTCTATCAGCTTTCCTGTGATTACATTTCAGAAAAGTATTTCTGGTGTCTAATGTGTCTGTCGATTTCCATCTACTGGATAATTTCTAAGGGAAATTGAGAGATATGAATGACCCCACATTCACACATGTGCATGTATGGACACATACACACACACACACACACACACACACACACACACACACACTTACAGGTGAGGTTGCACAAAGATATTACACACAGACCTCTCATTACCCATCTGTCAACATGCATGACATATGGCACTCAACTGCATGCAGTGCAGATATATTCAATCCCTGTTACCAACATTATACATCTCTGTGATGCATGGATTGTTTTAGTAGGTGATGTCCCTTCCCCTGGAACACACTGCACCCATGTACACAGTATTGCCATGCACCTGTTCAGCACCCTGGCATGTACTGTGCACCATACCTCACAGGTGTGCACACCATTGCTGAATGTGTATATGTGTGTCAGTTATGTTTGCTCTGCTGCTCACAGCCCCTATGTATTTTTCCAACACATACCTGACATGATATGTGGACAGATGTCATTTGTGTTTGCCTGATGTCTGATTTACAGATCTCATCATCGGCGGCGCATATATGGCCAATAAAATTCAATTACACTGACAATCTTCAAACCTTAACGTGGCTATGGGGAGTGTACCACCCTTGTTGATATGGTACCATCTTCCCTGATATGTGATGGGGCCACATTACTTCATATGTTAACATTACATGAACCTGATATGTGACATGACCTGTGCAATCAAATGCAGTATTAAACAAATGTGTTAGTTGTGCAGATGCTGATTGGGATGCATGCAATTAGTGGCTGCATGTGTGTGCACACCCTTATCATGATAGTTTGTTGCACCAACTGTTATGTGTATTACAGCACTCACTATTCCTGGAAGGGGTATACTAGCATGGGCCATATGCATTTGCTGGTATTTAGTCACTCTGCCCTACGAATGTCCCCCAACTCTGCATGACTGCAAGGTCAACTCATGTGCACAGCCCTTGGAGGTCACACAGTGCTGTCACTATTGCTGTGGAGTCAGGGTTATGTCTGCCACAATTCATGACCTTGACTGTGGGCAGATACAGCCATTCTTAGTGAGCTTTGGATCTCTGTTCAGTGCTCTGTTGTGTTTAAGGATGACACCCCCTGCCCATACTCAGCCTTTTTGCAGATGCTTGACAACTATGACCTACACATGTGTGCCATTTTGCAGTGTTCTAAACTCTGAACACCATGTGCACCAGCCTAGTCTCTGCTAATGAATTGTAAACATACAGGTGTACACTGGCACCAGCAAGGTACAGATGGGGATGGTGGTCCTGAGGTGGGGTGAGGTGTTGGTTGTGCAGCACATGTATCTTAATTGATACTGTCTATAGGTTTCCAACTTTGTCTTAGTACACCAGTACACATTGCAACACATGCTTTCGGGGGACTTTTAATGTTATGCATACGCTACCTGTAGAGAGCCCTGGCTGATGTTTCCTGTGGAACAACTATCCCATCTGATTATCCTAACCCATGGGCCACACTTATGCAGAGTCCAGGCAATTGCTGACACAGGTACTGCACAGCCAGTGCTTGCTAGATATCCATGCAACTCTCTCAGTGTTGTGGCATGTTACTAGGCAGCCTGCATGACCAGTTTGCAACATGTGTTATCATCTGTCTTGGATGGCCATCTGTTTATATTCTACATTAATCCTGTCCCATACATCCTCATCACATACATGACTGTCTGCACTGTTTGCCATGGTATATGCAATGGTGAGGGAAGGCTGCATGTCCAACCCCTGGGTGCTACCTGTTGGGTATAGGATCCATTCCATGGCTTGTAAAATGTGTGTAAGCCATGGCTGCCTCTGTTTCAGGTAAGTGGGCACATTTGATGGCCAAACATCTTGGACAGCAGTCCATTTCTTGGTGTGACATTGAGGACCTGTACTTGCTGGAAGGTCCATACTCATGAAGAGTGCATGCTGTCAGTACCTCAAAAGCTGCTTCCACAATATGTTATTTGGAGTGTATGCACACATATGCTTCCTGTGTTTGTGAAGGTATGTATTCCCCATATTTGCTGTCCTAACATAGGATTCCATATTACACAGTCGTTGCTCATGTTAAGACCACATTACAGGTTGTAAGGGTTTTGGAATGCAGTATTGTGATATGCAGGTGTGTAGATCTGTAATAGTTGCCATTGTAATAGTGGTATATACACTGTTGTAGCACTGTATAAGGGTAATGTTTCAGACATATCCCTACTGTAGGCCATTTGTCCCACCATTATGTTCATCTCTGTGCGCACATCTTGCAATAACAGGTTGATAGTTATATTGCAGAACTCTTACATACCCTTCAGATACACCACCATGGTGACCACAGTGATGCAGTGCAGTTAACAGCAACAATAACTGAACATGTACAGCATGCATTATGGATAGGTGTTAAATGTGTGCATGGAATATACCATAGCCATAACATGGCCAGTCTATTGGCAAACCCGAACAAACACCATACTCACCAGCTACAGACTGCTGCCCCTGAGGTATACCAGAGGCACCTACATAATTGTGTGAGAGATGTGATGTCAGTAGCCACACCTGTGGCATTGGTAGAGGGTGGGAGCAGCATTACAGTACATCAACAGTACAAACCCACAATACTATAGACTATGCACATCTGTTTATTACTACAACGCAGCAACAGACTATATATATTTAATCTCACATCTGCATGATTAAATTCTACAGATGCAGATGGATACACAACAGTGTTCTACTTATGTGCCCTGTGGCCTTACCTGCACGCTCCTCATCCATTATGTGGGTAGCACCCACCTCCACAATGCTCTCTGCTGGGTCTTGTGTTTGCAGGCGGGCAGGTGCCCCGAGGCTGGTGTGGAGCTCCTCAGTATGTGTTGGTGGGCTGGATATCATGACCCCACCATGTGACAGCTGGTCCCTCCTAACTGCAGCCACATGCCGACGGGCATAACAGAGTAGATCAGTGCACTGATGTCAGACTTGCTCATAACTACAGTTATGCAGGCCGACATAATTTACCCTGCGGATAAGATTCTTCCACAGGTCGGTCCTCTCCTGCAGATCATGGGCTGTACATCCAAACAGGGTGTGTTAATGCTGCACCAGGTATGTAATGATGATGTCAATCTCCTGGGATGTGTAGATCAGTAGTCTCTCCTGAGATATTGTGCCTGAAAGACATAAAGAGGAAAAGAGGTCTGAGGACATCATACTGCAAGGATATAATAGTTGTTAATACAAATCTGTCCCCCCCCACCATACCTGCAACAACAATCTGATCACACAACTCAACGGGTAGGTCTACAGCAGACCTACTATTGGGACATATATTGTATTGTCAACAATTTGTGCAATGTGTTTGCAGTCATGTTCCATGTTGAAACACTATCACTGGTGGCCTGTTACAAACAATGTCACCTGCGTGCCATTGCAAGGGCAACTATGGCTCCATATATACATGTGTTGTGTTTGCTATGTGACTGCAGCAAATCTGTTGTTTTGTGTTAATGGGGATAGCTATGCATGCTGTTGGACATAATCCTGGAATGTGTGAACTATTACTACTCACATATGTTCTATAACTGTAACACAATAGCATGTTTGGGAAGACAGTTGCCAGCAGAACCACCTCTCCCACCTCATCTGGCCATGTTACTAGGCCACATCACATCTGGGACCCACCCTGGGACCTCATCATCAACTGGTCCAGCACTACCTTCAGGTGGAACCACCTCAGGGGATGGTGTTTGCCCCCTCCCCGAGAGCACACACAGACAGGATCCTGTCACCCGAAGTCAGGTCCAGGGTCTGATGCATAGGGAGCTTCATCGGAGGATGTGCTACACCACCTTGAGGCCTTCAGTACACAATCACAGGGTCTGCATGCTCTACCTGCTCATCCCCCAGCCCAGGCACCTTCAAGGCCATGAAGATGCAATTGTGACTGCCCATGGGTCAGGACCTTGGTCCCATTGTTTCCATATGGGGGCTCATGGGTCTCCACATTCTAAGCAACACTCCCCATCCAAGATATTTACCCACCACATGTGTCATATACTACACCTGCATGCTGTCTTGTCTGTCTTCCAACCCAACCTACCTCCCCAAATATACCTACTATCCTTCCCCAAAATACCAATCCCACGTTCACAAGCAAGAGCAATGTGTTCCCATCATGGATTTCGCACCAGTCATAACTGCCCATTTTGCACCCATTTACTACTGTATATATATATATATATATATATATATATATATATATATATATATATATATATATATGTGTGTGTGTGTGTGTGTGTGTATAGATATGTGTGATGTTCTCATAGGTTCATAGGTAGGTACTAGGCTATGCAGTACTACTACACTACTATAATACTAGGGCCTATATAAGCTTAGCCAAAAAGGTACCCTGGCTTTTGCCACCCAAGAAAATTATTTTCTTGTGCCCCTGTCAAGCAGAGCCAAAGAGGTGATCCCTGGGGTGAATTTCCTATTTCCCATCCAATCATCAAGATTTGTCTTGAAGAGTGCTAATGAGGAGCTTTGTTTGATATAGATAAGTAGTTTGTTCCAGAGTATGGGAAGTCTCTGGGACAGGCATCTATCCCTCCAGCATGTTCTGTTTATTATGGTGACAAGGTTTAGATCCCTAGAGCATGTAGCTTGGAGGGATTGGGATATCTTTAAGTGGAGCATGCCCAACAGCTCTGGGTTTGACATAGCTTTGTATGTTAGGCAAAGATTGCCTCTGAGTAGGCAATATGCGATGGACGAAAGCTGGTGTTTTTTGAGACAATCTGTGTAGGGCATCTGTTTGAGGCCAGTAATCCTCTTTGTGAGGTATTTTGGTGGCCTTTCCAGTTGTTGTAGATGTCTTGTGAGGTACATACCAGAAGGGGCGTTGTACTCTATAATGGGTCTAATGAGTGACGAGTAGAGGGAAACAATTACCTATTTTTTCCCGTATGAGAAACCTTTTGTGATGAGGTGTGCCATGTAGAAGGATTTTCTGACTATTGTGGAGATGTGATTATCAAAGGAGAGACTACTGTCCACCTGTGTACCAAGGTCTCTTATCACACTTTCGGTGTTAAGTAGACTACCACCTATGTTGTAGCTCACGGGTACAGAGTTTTTACCAAAGGGGATGATAATGCACTTTTTGGCATTAAGCTTGAGGCCATGGCTTTGAAACCAGCCATCTGGCTCAATGAGGCCCTTTTGTAGGATGTCCACATCATTAGGAGTTTTGATTATGGCTCCTAGTTTGCAGTCATCTGCAAACTTCATTAGCCAAAGACTGTCTGTGTTAGCCTGTACTTCAGAAAAGTAGATACCAAACAGGAGAGGACCCAGGACTAAACCCTGTGGTACTCCACTTGTCACTGGTCTGAAGTCAGATTTGGAGTCTTCTACTTTCACAGTGTGGATTCTGTCAGTGAGCCAGTTAGCAGCCCATCTTGTGACATAGGGATTCATGCCTAGTTTAGTGAGTTTATCTATAATTTCAGAGTGGGGGATGGTGTCAAAAGCCTTGTCGAGATCTAGATAGGCTGTGTGAAATACCTTACTCTCGTCTATGGCTTTGGTGACTGCTTCAAAGAAGTCTATCAGGTTTAGGAGACATGATCTGCCTTTTACAAACTCGAACTGGGTAGGGTCTAGAGTTTGGAGATTACTGATGTCTTTGTTTATAAGTTCCATGATGATGCTTTCCATGGCCTTGCAGACCAGGCTCATTAGGCTAATGGGGTGGTAGTTCCCGGGGGCCATGGTGGCTCCCCCTTTGTGGAGTGGGATAACCATTGCTGTGTGCCATTCAGTGGGCACAAAGCCTGAGGTGAGGTTATGACTGAGCATGGTGATTAGGTGGGGTGCCAGTTCATTCTGTAGTCCATGTAGAATGCAGCCTGGGATGTTGTCAGGTCCCACGGATGCTGTATTCTTGCCTTTGGCGAGTGGGTTTTTTACCTGTGCAGCCGTGATTACAGGAACTTTGCATTTGTCCGGTATAGAGATGGGCCCTTTAGGTGGTGAGAGGGCGGTAAAGTTAGCACTGAACGTATCTGTCAGGATGTTGGCAATATCAGTTGGTTCTGTATATTTAGTGCCATTGTGCTTTAACTCAGAGTAGATCTGAGTGCTACTATTGAGATTCTTGACATAGCTATAGAATGCTTTGTGGTTGTCTTTAGAATAAGTGGCAATTTTGTTTTCATAACTAGCTTTAGAGGATTTTATGAGGGATCTTAGCTGACCAGGGAGTTCCTCCAATTATGGGATTTTACTCTTTCTTGCAACAGTTTCTTTCTTCTGTTGTAGAGTTTGTTTATGACAGGGGACCACCAGATTGGCTTCCCTTGATTGGAGGATAGCATCTTGGTTTTGTTAGGGATAGCACGATCCATGCACACGTGTAAGTGCTTATAAAGTGCAGTTGTGTAGGATTCAGCAGTTGTACCTCTATTGTTCGACTTCATGGATGTCGTGAAGTTTGCCACTTCTGTCTTAAGAAGCGTGAAGTTGGCTTTGGAAATTTTTTTTATGGTGGTTTCCCTAATGGGCGGGTGGGGGCAGGATGTGGATATCTAGGGTGACTAGCTTGTGGTCGGTTATGACCAACCAGGAATTGACCTCTGGTGTGGAACATCAGTCGCCCATGTTGGTAATGACCAGGTCTAGGATATTGCTGCCCCTGGTGAGGGTGTGGATAAGTTGATCCAAGACATTGGAATTTCTGAATTCCAGAAAACGTTGAGCAAAAGAGTTGGTACATGCGTAGTTTTCCCAGTTAATGGTGGGGTAGTTTAAATCACCCATTATTAGAGTGCTGGGTTGTACTCTAATATTTTCCAGTGTATCAAGAAATGAGGAGTGTGAATCCTGGGGCATGGTGGGGGGTATGTAGCAAGTTACAATATGGATTGTTGTCTTGCCCAGAGTTAGTTGCACTTGGATAATCTCGGATACAATATGCTGAGCCTGGAGGTATGGATATCCTTAATGAATATGGACACGCCTCTGCCTTTAGTGTTTTGGTCCACGTTAGGTGGCCGAAAGGTGTGGTATGAATTATAACCTGGTAATGCAGGGATGCTCTCTGGAGCCTTGAACCAGATCTCTGTCACTGCACAGATGTCAATGTTCTCCATTTTAAGAAGTGCCTTGAGTGAATGTATTTTGAGGTTTAGACTTCTAGCACTGTGTAGCATTACGCTCAGATTTTGCTTGCTTGTACCTGTTACAGTGATGAATTTGTCATTTGAACCTTGCCTAAAAAAGGCACTCTAGGGGTGGCAAGAGCCTTAGCCAGTATCTGGAATCCCAAGGGAGACAGGTGCAGACCATCTCTGGCAAAGCATCATGGTCTGTCGATCATATCATCCCAGGGAAACATATACTGGATCCCCTTGGAATGACACCAGAAGCTTAGCCAATTGTTAAAGTCGATCATTTTGTCCATGTCTTGTGGTATCATTTTGGGTAATGGCAGGATGCTTCTCGGGGCTAGGGTTATACCTGCCTGGGCTACAAGATTGGAGAGCTCCTCCATGTCTGTTTTCATGTAGTCCAGGGAGGTATGTCTCTATTCATTCACACCAACATAGACAATGACAGAGTCATATTTGTACTTGTTGTGGAGTAACCTGAGTGTGTGCATTATGTGGCGGATCCTGGCACCTGACAGGCATCTGACAGTAACTTTCACCTTCAAGACCAAAATCACAGCCAGAAGATGGAATAGAGATGATTTAATAATCCAAAATGCTTAGTCACAATTTAAGGTACAATGTTTTTATACATATT
>NC_056733.1:1487502259-1487539759 GCF_019279795.1 Protopterus annectens | reverse complement strand
TAGTCACTGCTGTAATCTGTACCTTACAGGTATTATTACACTACCCTTAGTCTGGACAGTGGTATGTTTGTAGACAACTATATACGTGAACTGTGTTTTACCTGCAGTATACACCTCTTACCTGGTATACCTGTAGGTATTGTTTGTTAACACTACCTGACTGTTTCTACACATATTCCTAGATTCCAGGTTGATGTTATGCACATACCTCTCAATCTCTTATTGCACACACTCTGGTCAAGGCTTGACAACATGCAGGTGGAACATAGGGACATATTTTGACAACTGCCCTCATATACCTTTGGTGAGTTGCTACAATGACAGGTTTGTTTTAATATACATTTTCTGAATATTTATAGGTCAGACAGTCAGTTATGTCATTAAAAGCTGCCTAAATTTCAGAGATCATCACACTGATTTGCCAGGAGGACGGTATATGGGCCAGTTATCTGGACATTCTGAACAAATTTGAACAGTTGAGGGGGATGATTCTGCATACAGCTTACTACCACTCCCAGGATTCAAACCATGGCTGTGTCTGCTAAAAATAAAACAGTGTACATCACAGTTGAGTGTGCTATTTAGATACTGCTGTGTATTTCTTCACTGATTTCTGTCTATAAGTCTCCCGTGGTTTTACAATCTGACCTTGTAATCACAACAGTCTTATACAGGGATTCCTAGAGAGTTTTGTTATGTAGCACAGTGTGGGTGACAGTGATGAAAAGATGATCAATTTCAACAATTGGCTTAAGTCTCCGGTGGTTTTACAATTTGACCTTGTAATTACAACAGTCTTATACAGGGATTCCTAGACAGTTTTATTATGTAGCACAGTGTGGGTGACAGTGAAGACAAGATGATCAATTTCAACAATTGGCTTAAGTATTGGTGTCATTCAAAGGGGATCCAATGCCTGTCAGCCTGGGATGACATGCTCGACAGGCCACAATGCTTCATTAGGGACGGCTTGCACCTGTCACCCCTGGGCTTTCGGATATTGGCAAAGGCTCTTGCTACCCCCATAGTGCCTTTTTTAGGCAAGGCTGAAAAGACAAACCCACCTCCATAGGTATCACAAGGGATAAGAAACTAAGAGTAATGCTACTCAACACCAGAAGTCTAAACCTCAAGATGCATGCACTCGAAACTCTCCTTAGCATGGAGAACATCGATATCTGTGCAGTAACAGAAACCTAGTTCAAGGCTCCTGAGAGCACACCAGCACTACCAGGTTATACCTCATACCATGCTTTTCGGCCCCAAAACTTGGACCAAACCACAAAAGGAGGGGAAGTATCAATATTCGTCAAAGATACCCACACCTCCAGGTTGGTGGCACAGCACAAAGCATCAGAGACTATCGATGTGCAACTAACAGTGGGTAAAACTGCCTTCCAGTTTATAGACTGCTACAGACCACCCTCCCAAACCCAGGAATCCCACCCGGCCTTCCTGAGAACATTGGAAAATATGAAGGTCTCTCCAAACACCATTATATTGGGCAACTTCAACTATCCAAACATAGACTGGGAGCATTACTTTAGCTCCAACACCCTAGCCCAAAGGTTCCTAGAATTTATAAACTCAAATGCTATGGAACAACTTGTTACCACTCCCACAAGAGGGGAAAACATACTAGACCTGATCATCACCAACATGGGGACTCTATGCTCCAGACCAGAAGTGTATCCCTCACTGGTAAGATCAGACCATAAACTAATCTCACTGGATATTCACATCCCGACCCCACCCCCTGCCCCGAAAATCACAGTGAAAAACTTCTCTAAAGCAAATTTCACACTCCTCAAAACTGAGGTGGAATCCTTCAAAGCCCCCAGGGCTGTGGAAAATATGGCCCAGACTGCAGAATCCTTTATAAATGCATTCTATGAACACCTTCAGGAATGCATGGATCATGCAATCCCAAATAAAACCAAGACCCAATCCTCCAAAGGCAGACGTCCTGTCTGGTGGACCCCAGCCATAAACAAACTATACAATAGAAGGAGGAAGCTACTACATGATAGAGCAAATTCCCAAAAAGGGAAGGCATCTCTGATCAGTATAAGCAAAAAAATATGGGCACTCATAAAGTCATCTAAGGCTAGCTTCGAGAGAAAAATTGCACAGGACACTGAGGATAATCACAAGGCTTTCTTTAGTTATGTTAGGAACCTGGGTGGGAATTCCCAGATATGCTCAGAATTAGTCCAAAATGACAAAAAAATACACCAAACCCACAGACATTGCCAACATCCTAGCTGACAGGTTCAGAGCAAACTTCTCCCCCCCCCACCAAAAGGGCAAATATCTATCCCAGCAGAGTGCTGCCCCCCTGACATCTCAGATGCTCAGGTAAGAGCCGCCCTCTCCAAAGCAAAAAACACAGCATCAATGGGACCAGACCGTGTCCCGTGCTGTGTCCTACATGAACTCCAAGAAGAGCTAAACCCAAACATAAAACTACTGTTCAGTCTCAGCCTTACTACAGGATATGTACCCAAAGAGTGGCGTACAGCAACAGTGGTCCCTCTCCACAAAGGTGGTGCCTCAATGGATCCTGGAAACTATTGCCCCATAAGCCTGACTAGCTTGGTCTGCAAAGCTATGGAAAGGATCATCATGGACCTTATAAATAAAGATATTGGGGACCTACCGACACTGGATCCTACCCAGTTTGGCTTTGTTAAGGGCAGATCCTGCCTCTTAAACATGGTCAATTTCTTTGAAATAGTCACCAAGGCCATTGACGAGGGGAAGGTGGTCCACACAGCCTACCTGGACCTCGCAAAAGCCTTCAATACAATACCCCACTCGGGCATTATAGATAAGCTCACCAGCTTAAATATAAACCCCTATGTCACGAGATGGGTTGCAAACTGGCTCAGGGACAGAACCCACATGGTTAGAATTGCTGGAGCCTTGTCAGACTCCAAACCAGTTACAAGTGGCATCTCACAAGGCTTAGTCCTGGGACCTCTCTTGTTCGGTATATATTTCTCGGAGGTACAGGCCAACACGGAAGGACTGTGGCTGACCAAGTTCGCAGATGACTGCAAACTGGGCACCATAATCGACTCTCCAGCCAACACAAGCATCCTCCAAAAGGGCCTCATAGAAACAGACAACTGGTGCCAGAGCCATGGCCTCAAGCTAAACGCCAAAAAGTGTATAGACATCCCCTTTGGCAAAAACAAAGTGCCCACAAATTACTACATAGGTGGTAAGCCATTAAGTACAGAAGAAATAATTAGGGACCTGGGGACCCAAGTTGATAGCAATCTCTCATTTGACAACCACATGGCCAAAGTGGTTAGAAAACATTTTATATAGCCCACCTAATCATGAAGGAATTCACATCTAGATCAGGGGAGGTCATCGTGCCTCTTTACTCATCCCTCATCAGGCCCATAATTGAGTACAATGCCCCTTTTGGGATGTACCATACCAGACACCTGCAGCAACTGGAAAGACCCCAAAAGTACCTCACCAAGAGGATCAAAGGGCTCAAACAGATGCCATATGCTGCCCGGTTAAAAAAACTCCAGCTCTACTCAGTGGCATACCGCCTGCTCAGAGGCGATCTGTGCCTGATGTATAAAGCCATGTCCAACCCGGAATTAATGGACATGCTGCACCTCAGAAAATCCAAATCCCATTGAGCTACACGCTCGAGAGACTTGAACCTCAGCACTGAAATAAATAGGACATGCTGGAGGGACAGATTCATAACCTAGAGGCTCCCTTCACTCTGAAATAAAATCCCAGTCCAGGTTAGCCAGAGTCCCTTATTGACTCTCTTCAAGAGGAATCTTGATGAGTGGATGGGAGATCGTAGGTTTACCCCGGGTATCACTTCTGTGTCACTGTTAGACATTGGCACAGTAAACTAACCTTGAAAAAGGGCATAGCAAAATTAATTTAAAATGGGTGGTGAAAGCCAAACACACTCTGGCTAGGCTTATAAATGCCCTAGGGCAGATAGCCTAGTATGAACCTATGAACCTATGAGTAATACATTATTATTCAGAGAAACTGCAACACTAACAATGCCATACAAAACCAGACTAAACAGTACCAGTCCAGGATTTCAATCTTTTATTTCCAGGCACAGTTTTCTTATCTAACAGACCTGTGGAGGGAATGTTTGTTAACACTACCTGAATGTTGCCACACATATTACCAGATTCCATGTTATTATTATGCACATATGTCTCACTCTGTTACTGCACAAACTCTGGTCATAGCTTCACAACATGGGGGTAGAGATGGGACATAATTTGCATATTACTCTCATAACACTTTGGTGAGTTGCTAGAGTGACAGGTTTGTTCTTATAGACCTTAACTACTCAGCACACCATCATTGTTTGGAAAATGGTTGCAATTTAGTTAGCTCTGTTAGGTAGATTAAATAAAGCATGCTCTAACTGTAATTAGCTCCAGAAGTCAGTATGAATTAATATAGAGTTTTCTTTTAAATGTTGAAATAATGCAAATAGCAAAGTGTTCTTGAAACTCTGTGTGAAGTGAGAAACCCTGACTATTCCTTTTTCTTCCAAAATAGCTCTGCTAATCAATACTCTGCCTATATACAGCTTAGGATAGCAGTTTACTGTAAAGCAGGGGTGTCCAACCTTTTGGCTTGCCTGAGCTGCATTGAGTAGAGCGGAATTGCCTTGGCACCACATATAAAATATGTAATGTAGTTAAACTGTTTCGCTGCCACGGGTAACCAAAAAATACATCCTGGCTCTACTCTAGGTGCATTCAAACAATCAATGTAATAATGAATGCCTAATAGTTGCCTTAAAATTTTAGTTTTTAACTCTTAAATAGGATATTATATTTAAAAACAAGATAAAATGATCAACAGTCCCCAAAACATACAGACCACTACCATCTGGTTGACCTTGCCAGTGTATTATGTTAAAAATATAAATCATCAATAGTCCCCAAAACATATTATCTCCCTATTTGTTTAACCCTTAAAAAAAGAAAGTCATCAACAGCCCTCAAAACACACAGAGCACAACATTCTGGTTGACTCTGACAGTGTATTATGTTAAAAAAGAAAATCATCAGCAGTACCCAAAACACATTGCCTCCCTAGCACATCTGATTAGACTGAAATGTGTAGGCTTGTAAAATAAGCAGCATAAAGTTATGAAAAATAAATACACTAACCCAAAGTGGCCAAAAAGAGCAGAAAGTAGTTTTCAAATTGTTCCAAGTACAGCCTCAGTTAACAGTGAAGTTCACATCCAACTTATGTTTTGTATAGTTCTTGTCTAATACTAAAATTATGTAATAGACAGGGACAAGTTGCTCATATCTTAATAAAATGATAAAACTGTTAAGATTTGTTCTCTAAAATCATAAACATAAAGGAACAGAAATAAAATGTTAACTTTGCTTATTGTTGCATGCATTTTATTATGTTGTTTGATTATGTGAAAAACAAATAAAATGTTGAGAAAAATTAGTATCCATGAAAAACAAAAAGTGTTTAAGAGCTCCTGGTGGTTGTTTACAGAATGTATGCTATGGTAATGCTCGTAAAAATCTCTAGGTCTCTAGGAATAGGCCCATCCATACCATGCTTTTCAGTATCAGTATGCACTTTCCGAACTTGATCCAGACATTGCTGTCTTTTGTTTTATGCGCATGGTCAGACTACATTAACCAAAATGCAGCTCACATATATCCTTTCTGCATGTGCCTGTAATTTATTTTTAGTGACTACCTTGCTCTTCTTAACAGATGTGTGTGTCTTATGCAACAGTTTTAGGGAGAACCTTGACATTGTTCAGAGGCATGTATCATGCCTCTCAATCTGGAAACATCAAAAATCTGGACAAGGCCCATGAAAAATAGGTACAAATCTGTACGCTGATTAATATAAAATTTGCATACATAATTACTCAACTTCTCCCACTCCAGTGGAATTGTGAGATCCCAACTTTCAAACACAAACTGAAGAACAGAACCAAAATATATCACCAGAGTCCCTCTGCAGCCATTCCAATGTCCCATTACATGGCTATTTCACCCCATTTACCATAAACACTAATGAGTGCATACTGCTTTACTTCTACAATGATCATTTGGATTTTATGTTTTTGCTTTTTATAGCACAATGCACAAACACTAATAAATATCTGCTAAACAAAGCAATACTGTCTCACAATGAAAATAGACTTGGCATTAAAACTTCTCTGCCCTTGAACATTGAAACCCACACCACATCCAAAGAAGATGCATCTGGCCAGTGGTGGATAAAGATTACCTTTGGACTGTTTTCAAATCAGAGGCCCCTTGCACACAAAACAAGAAACATACATGCATTCTTTGATACACATTCCTGACTTGTATAATACAACACACTTGTTAAACTTAAGTTAGAGAGCATTTTAAATTTATTGTTTAAACATTTTTCCAGTAGGCAATGAAACAAAAATGCATGCACCAATAATGACAAAACTGCCCTATTCAGAACATTTCCATGATAACAGTCAGTCTACTTCTACACACAAAATATATGTATTTAAAACTATAGAATCACAGTAATGTAAGCCATAGGCATGTTGTACAGCTTCTTGCACTTATTTGCAATGGGGGGTGGCAAAAACCAGGGACACATTTTAAACATTGCTTGTATAATTTTGGAAAGTTTCTTGCATAAAATGTTGTGTTACCACCATGCATTTAGCTGCCAAGTCTTGAACCCAGAACCCTGTGCACTACAGTCAGAGCAACATACCACTTAGCCAAATCAGCAGTTTCCTGAAAGACAGGAAGACAAACTTAAATGGCTATCATTTAGTGAATTCAGTTCTCACTTTTCACCATAGCTCTCAACCTCTTAGCACAAAAATGCAGAACAAAGCCAATAATGGGGGAATACAGCCCCAAAATAGGAACACATACATTTCAAATACTGCTCTTATAAACTTAGAAAATTGCTAGAATAAAAGGTTTTGTTTTACCGCAAATCCTGAAAACCAGCACTTTAATGAAGAACAGAACACACACACACACACACACACACACACACACACACACACACACACACACACACATATATATATATATATATATATATATATATATATAGAGAGAGAGAGAGAGAGAGATTGATTCAGAGAAAGATTAGATATAGAATGCAAATGGGTTTCACATTCACCAGGAGCAATAATCAGTGAACATATGGTACAAGCTCAAGGCAGGTGCTTAAAATTATCAGTAATGCTGATGGTCCCTTGAAACAACATCCTGCATACACTAACCTATAAAATAAAGATCTTTGTATAACAAAGTATATTCCCTGATCTATACATCTGCAAGCATAGCTTCAGGGAAAGTCAGTTATCACTCTAAAGCATCTCTTGAAGTCTCTCACTTGTCAAAAAATATTTTAAACTCTTCCACTGCCTTGACCATGACAAAACAAACTATTATTAGAGTCTATCAGCTTGTCTGGCACCAGAACTATTAATGGCCAAAACAAATCCAAGTCAAGACTCCCACCTAATAGTTGACTGTACTGACTATGGTCAGCAGACAGTTATATTTAGCACTGGTGTTGCCTTATAATTAAGATTTAATCAGACCACACACACACACACACACACACACACACACACACACACACACACACACACACACACACACACACACACACACTCTGCAATTAAAAGTGCATTCACTTAGCTCCGCAATTAAATCCGTTCAGTAACAGCTTAATTAGATACCTGGCTGCCATTCGTTAACAGTATGACTTTAATCCTCTATTTTGTAACAGCGCAGCTTAGAAATCCACCAGCTCTGCAGTTAATTCATTAACCAAGGCTTAAAAAGTACAGAAATCCTTCTGCTTTCACACTTGGCTTAGAAAGCCTGTGTTCTGCCCGAATGGCAGTATTCAAACAGATGTGCGGCTTAATTCCAGCAGGCTGACAGAGGTGATGTCATTGCGCACATGATAACGTCAGCTCTGAAAGCGTGAAAATCTAAAAAATAGATTAAAAAATTGGAAATAATGGGGTGCCACTCAGGAATCATGGCACCCCATTATTGCGACCCCAAAACTCGGTAAAAAATGAGTTATTCAGGATGGTTGAGAGGCCTGGCATGTATGCATTATTTAAGTTGGATAAAAGTACCTTTCCAAGACTTTTTCTAGAAGGACTCAACATTTCTGTAGTGAAATCATGCAGGAGAGAAGGTGACTGGAGTTGTGTATGTAACCTAAATGGTAGGACTTAAGCATGTGCAGCACTAGCGGCCAGTGGTATTACACACATTGACCTCATAGAGATAGCAAGCCTTCTAGTGGATAGGTTTGGTGAAAATTTCATTCCCTTATCCCCCCTAACTTACAAAAAACCTTCCCCAAACTTCTCCCATCCTACATATATGAAGAACAAGTCCTGAAAGCCTTGTCCAAGGCAAAAATCACAGCCTTTGTAGGACTAGACAACATTCCCACTTGTCTTCTAAACAGGCTAAAACATGAACTAGCATTACCATTAAGTACCCTTTTCAATCCTAACCTAACCACAGGATTTGTTCTTGTTGAATGAATAACAGCAACAGTTATTCCCCTTCCAAAGTGGCCTTGCAACAGATCCAGGGAGTTACAGACACATAAGCCTGACCAGTTCCATCTGTAAGACCATGGAATGCATCATTATGAACCTCATAAATATAGACATAGGTGACCTCGAAACCTGGGATCCTACCCAATTCAGTTTCGTGAAGGGCAGATCCTGCCTGTTAAATCTGATAGTTTTTTATGAAAATGTGACCAAGGCCATTGATAAGGGCAAATCTGTGAAGACAGCATACCTCGACCTGGCAAAGGCTTTTGACAGACTCTCACACTCAGGCATTACCGATAAACTTAGCAAACTGAATGTAAACCCTTTCATTGTAAGATGGGTTGCCAACTGGATCACAAACCAGACACACACTATCAAAGTAGGTGACTCCACATCAACCAGCAAACCTGTTATCAGTGGGGTGCCACAGGGGTCAGTGCTGGCCCCCCTACTTTTTAGTATATACTTCTCAGAGGTTCATGTCAAAACTAAGAGGTTGTGGCTGACCAAGTTTGCAGACGACTGCAAACTGAGTGCAATCATTGAATCCCCAAATGATGTTAGTATACTCCAGGAGGATTTCACTCAGACAAATGACTGGTGTATTAGTCACGGTCTTCAACTGAATGCAAAGAAATGCAGGTTCATGTCCTAAATATGACCTACGACTTAAATAGGACATGTTGGAGGGACAGATTTATCTTCCAGTGACTGCCACATCTTTGGAACAGGTTACCAATTCAGGTGAAACAGAGCACCTCTATGACACTAAGAGGAATCTGGATGAGTGGATGGGGCACCATGAATTCCTACCAGGGGGAGAACCCACAACCCTCCTTGACATGGGCAGTCATCAATAAATGCAATCTTGGCTACTGACTAGCATTTCTATGGTATTACACTGGGATGAAATGGCTAGGCTTAAAATGACCTCTGGGTCAATAGCCTAATAATATCTTATGATCCTATGACATCATGGCATACCTTCAAATTCCCAACCAAATGGCCCAGTGGAGGAGGCATGTTTAAGGGGATGTGACTGAGGTGATGCACCCCTTTAAACGGAGAGCTAGTGTCCTGCCTACTATCATGCTAGAGTCATCTGCTTTCTTATTTTGTTGTGTTGGCAGCTGTGAAGAAAATGAAAACACTGTCATCTGTGCTAGCAAGTCTGGCAAGAGATTTCTGTATATCTTCAGATTACCTTGTATTGTAGGCCAACATGTCTAATTGTGAAAATGTAAATTATTATTTTTTTAATGTTGAGTACTTCCCTGTTCAAACAGAATGTTTAAAGAATCTGTCAGTGTTTTGATATATTTCTAATTGCACAAGTTTGTGAGGGAGATTCTAAAGTACTGTGGAGAATCAGCTGAACAGTGGGTAATGTCATTAGAATGCTCCTGATTGCTAGGTGATTATTTGATCATCTGATTGACAGGAAAAATAACTTTTTTCAAACAGTCGATTATTATTTTTAAAATAAGACAGTTGAAACTGTTAAGCTGTGCAGGTAGTCAAGTAGTGAGCAGTTTGTGAAGAGCAGCTGTTTGTGAAGAGTTGCAGGCAGTAGACACCCATGAAAGAGAACTCAAAAACTGTAAGCCTACCTATGCCTTCCTGTCATGTGTTAGATTATATCAGGGACAGTATTCTCCAGTTAGATAAGGAAAGTTTAGTTATTCAGATAGAGTTTTTTCTAGGTTGATGGACTCCTATTCTAGAGTTTAATTTTATATTTCTGGTGATTGAATTCTGGTGTTTATTGAAAGTTATTGATTTATATTCTTGTAATCATTTTACTTATTATTATTTTTTTCATTACTTTACATTGTGGCTGAAAATCAGAGTTTTTCTTTAGAGATTAGAGATTGTTTATACCTGTTTGATACTCCCCAGGTCACCTTGAAGGCCTGGCCACTTCTGGTCATAGCTATCATTTACTTTGATATTTAATTTTAATAACTGGACATCCCTTTAGAAGGGCATGAAGACATCTGCTTGGTGGCAGAATTACCATATTAGTTTGGGGAAGGGACACAGCTTGAAATCTGTGTCATGCTTTCCCAGAAGTGTTTGGATCTGTGAGCTTTAAATTTACTTTGAGTGTGAGTGTATCAAAGGTCTTAAACTGGGACACATTGCTCTGAAGTGTGTAATAAGGAGTTACATTAGGGGAGGATAGAAGTATACAATCCATTCCCAGATTATAGAGCATGTTCCTGTTGTGCTCTTAGAGGAAAATTGTGAAATATTACTCCTGTTTAAGTGTCAGTTTCACATTGGAGTCAGTAGTGAGGATTGAAGTTCCTTAGTTACTGACACAAGTTAGTAAGGGATGTCACATTTAATTGGTGGCAGCCCAGAGGGATATAGCTGGATGTCACATTTATTTTTGCGAGTGGTGTGGGATTTTTAATTGAATTCCAGTAGCCTATGGGTAGTTGTCATTAAAGTGTGTACTCTTGACAGCCATAAAGTAAACATTCAGAATTTCAATCCAGCACAGTTTTATTTATTTTTTTTAGTTGTATAGTCAGGGATAGCAGGCAAGGATGTCAGCAGAAGATTTTAGCAAGCTGACAAACATCCAGTGGGCTAAGGAGTTGTGAAGCCAGAGGACTGGTGTATGCCAACCTGACCAAGGGAGCAATGATTTCAACTTTGGTTGCAGCCACAGCTCAGATCAGCCATTCAGAGGATATCCAGTTTGGTGCTGGTGATGTGCAGCCTGCAGAGACGGGACAGTCCACAGTTTCATTGGAGGACTTGAGAACATGCCTCTCAACTGTACAGATTTTCACAGAATGTCCAGATTTTTGACCCATATTTTTGGCCTATTTTTCATAAAACTGTGTTTTTCTGGCAAATTATTGGCAAGTCATTCAAGACTGAAGACAGAAAATAATGGCAGACATTTGAGTTTCAGACTTCATACCCTTCAGAAATGTAATGCTAAAGCAAACTCTGTTATACTATCAATAAGTTTGTAAGAGCAATATTTTAAAAGTGTCCCTATTTTTGAGGCTCTGTCACTCCATTATTTATGGCTTTGTCCATATTTCTTACTCTAAGAGGTTGAGAGATATGCCTGAGAATCAATCAGGAGTTGAAGCGACTGCACCTGGAGGCCAAACGTCTTGAACTGGAATAAGCAGAGAAATATATCTGGAGACCAAGCGACTGCAAACCGAGGAAAAACTGTGACTGGTGACCCAATGTCTGGAGGCTGAAGAAAAACGGCATCAATCTGTACTGGTGATTAGGTGTTTAGAAGTCAAGGAAAATGAGAGACAGCACTGGCATGAACTGAAGCTTCTTACTCTTTGAGACGGTCATAGAGGTAATGGGGAAGAAAATAACTGGACCCTGGAAGTTGTGCAGGTCAATAAACTGCTTCCTTAGTACAGGGATGGGGATGACTTTGATAGTTGTATTCATAACTTTGAGAGGGTATGTAGACAATATGATGTGGACTGTGACCTCTGGGTTCGGACCCTGACTCCCTTACACCATGGTAAAGCTGTTCATGCCATGTAAAATTGTCTGATTTAGATTGTTTGAATTATGTTAAAGTTAAGAACTGTCTTCTAGATTGTTTTAAACTAACACCTGAATCTTATAGAAAAAAATTAAGTGAACACAAACACAACGCAGATGAAAATTTATATGATTATATTTCTGAATTAAGTAATTACTTTCACAGATGGGTGAGTGGGTATCAGGTCATCACTTTTGATGGTCTGGCAGATCTTTTGGTGAGAGAAAAAGCCGTCAGTACTTTGTCTGATGACATGAGAGTCTGGTTAGCAGACTGTGATTGTAACTTTGCGGAGGATTTGGTGAGAAAAGGGGATCTCTACTTGGCAAGTAGAGCACCACTGCATGGGAAAGGGATACCCAGTGTTGTACATGGATGTAAGGGAACCCATGGGGTCAATCTAAACCACTCCAACAGAGTACACCAGTAAGGGTGGAAACTACTAATCCAAGTGCACGATTAGGGATTAGATGTTTCAAGTGTAATGAGAGGGGACACATAGCAGCCAAATGTCCATCAAGGCAAGGTGAGAAACAGCAGGTGAGCGAACCAGTAAGTGTGGATGCCAAACTCTCAGTTGTAAGTTATTTACAAAAAACTGGGATGTGAAATTATCACCAAAATTGATATCCAATTTTCGTAGATGGTAAACAGGTAACTGCTAAGAGGGACACAACTTCTGCTATAACCATTGTGAGGCCTACAGTGGTTAGAAAAGAGCACTACTTGCTTGGGTAGTCCACGCCAGTCAGAGAATTGGGAGGGACCCCATTCCAAATACATTTGGCTAGGGTTCATTTTGACTGGGAGGGTAGAAGAGGAAGCAAGCAAGTAGGTGTGTTTGAGTATATTTCTGCGGATGTCTTGGTAGGGAATGACTTTGATGATGCAGTACCTTGTGTACATGCAGTGACATGCAGTCAGGCTTGGAGAAAGGCATGTAGGTCCAGTAGTCTGGGAGAGACCCAGAAAGATCTCATACCTGAAGCTGGGACTGGCGTGGTGGCTGTTTCAGAGAAGGTGCTATGTGGTAGCAGTAAGTCTGAATGTGAGGTACAGCTGCTGTTGGGTACTGATGCTCCCTTGGACATGGTGACTGTGAGGCTGGAGGTGAGTGGAGATACCCAGAGTGACAGTGAGGCTCATCTGTCAGAAGTGACTAGGTTTCCTGCAGAATGGCAGCTGGAGAAGGTCACAAAGGTAGAGTTGAGACAGACTCAGCTTATGGATCCTACATTACAAAGGTTGAGGGAGATGATTAAGGAGGCACCTGAGGCTCCACAAATAGGGGAGTCTGCATACTGGAATAAAGGTTTGTTGTAAAGAGACTGGACTCCTGGAGGTGGGCTAGAAGGTGAAGTAATGCAGCAGTTGGTAGTGCTTAGAGCTTACCGTCTTCCACCTTTAACCATAGCATGTGACATTCCTTTCTCAGGTCATATGGGCATAAGATATACTAAAAGACGTATTATGCAACATTTCTATTGGCCCAGGATTGTGAAGGATGTGGTCAGATATTGTAGGACTTGTGAACAGTGTCAAAAAGTTGGTAAAGCAGAGGACAAGGCTAAGTTTCCATTAATTCTTTGCCTGTTATCGAAGAGCCATTTCAGAGAGTGGCCCTGGATATTGTGGGACCCCTGAGTACTCCGAGTTCTACAGGAAAGAAATACATTTTGGTGGCAGTAGACTATGCTACCAGATATCATGAGGTGGTGGGTCTATCATTTATTGAGGTAGAGAAGGTGGAAAATGCTTTGCTATGAATATTCAGCACAGTAGGTTTTCCATGGGAAATACTAACTGACCAAGGTGCCAACTTCATGTCAGACCTGCTGACTTCTCTTTGGAAGCATTGTGGGGTGAAGCATCTAAAGAACATCTCCTACCATCCCTAGACGAATGGTCTTGTGGAGAGGTTAAACTCTACATTGATGACTATGATACAGGCATTTGCAGATCAACATGTTAGGGAGGTCTTGGATAGATTAAGTAGGGCAGGATTAACCATTAAACCCAGTAAGTGTCAAGTGGGTATGGCAGAGGTCAATTACTTAGGACACAAAGTGGGAAGTGGTAAAATAGGGCCAGAACCTGTCAAGGTGGAAACTATTCAAGAGTGGCCAGTTCCAGTTACTAAGAAACAAGTGAGAGCATTTCTACAAACAGCAGGATACTATAAGAAATTTGTGCCTAATTACAGTTCCATAGCTGCAACCCTTACTAACCTAACTAGGAAGAATACATTGGACAAGGTAGTGTGGACCACAAATTGTGAACAGGCATTCCATGGACTTAAAGAGATTTTGGGAGGACCCCCTTATTGTACATGTAGATGCTTTAAATTATGGGGTGAGGGCTGTACTTAGCCAAGTTTCTGCAGAAGGAGAAGAGCACCCAGTGGTATATCTGAAGCATAGACTCCAACCAAGAAAAGAGTGTTATACAGCCATGGAGAAAGAGTGTTTGGTGATAATGTGTGCATTGCAAAAGCTGCAGCCCTATCTTTATGGGAGTAAATTCACTGTACTCACAGATCGTAACCCTTTAACATGGCTTAATAGGGTGAGTAAGCAAAATGCCAAGTTACTGAGGTGGAGTCTAGGATTGCAAGCATATGATATGACCATGCAACATCACAATGGGGTTAATAATGCCAATGCAGATGGATTGTCCATGAGAGGTTAATATTCCTCGGCAGACCCATTTTTCTTAAGTTTCAGTTTTCAATGGTCACTTGAAAATCATGCTTGACTCATAAGGGGGAGAAATGAGAAGAAAATGAAAACAGTGACATCTGTGTTAGCATGTCTGGCAGGAGGTTTGTGTATATTCTCAGATTAACTTGTATTGTATGACAGAATGTCTAATTGTGAAAATGTAAATAAGTTTTTTTTTTAAATGTTGAGTATTCCCCTGTTTAAACAGAATGTTTAAAGAATCTATATGCGTTTTGATACATTTCTAATTGCACATGTTTGTTAGGGAGATTCTAATGTAGTGTGGAGAATCAGCTGAACAGTGGGTGATGTCATTAGAATGTCCAGGGTTGCTAGGTGATTATTTGATCAACTGATTAACAGGAAAAATAACTTTTTTCAAACAGCTGACTGTTATTTTTTAAAATAAGACAATTGAGACTGTTAAGCTGTGCAGTTAGTGAAGTACGGAGCAGTTTGTGAAGAGCAGCTGTTTGTGAAGAGTTGCAGTCAGTGGAAAACCACTTAAGAGAACTCAACAAAAACTGTAAGCCTGCCTTTGCTGTTACATGTTAATTTAGATCAGGGACAGTATTCTGCAGTTAGATTAAGAAAGTTTACGTATTCAAATAGACTTTGTCTAAAATGATTGACTCGTGTCCTACTGTTTAATTTTATATTTCTGGTGATTGAATTCTGGTGTTTATTGAAAGTTATTAATTTACATTCTTGTAATAATTTTACTTATTATTTTTTTCATTACTTTACACTGTGGCTGGAAATCACTGTTTTTCTTTAGAGATTAGAGAGTGCTTATACCTGTTTGATACTCACCAGGCCACTTCAAAGGCCTGGCTACTTCTGGTGATAGCTATCATTTACTTTCATATTTAACTTTTATAATTGGGCACCCCTTTAGAAGGGCAAATTTACTTTGGGTGCGAGTGTATTGGTGGTCTTAAACTGGGACACATTGCTCTGAAGTGTGTAATAAGGAGTGACATTACCGATGGACAGAAGTATACAGACCAGTCCCAGATTATAGAGCATGTTCCTGTTGTGCTCTTAGGAGAAAATTGTGAAATATTACTCCTGCAACAGTCTCACAATGGAGTCAGTAGTGAGGATTGAAGCTCTTTAGTTACTGATCCAGGATAGTAAGGGATGTCACATTTAATTGGTGGCAGTCTGGTGGGATATAGCCGGATGTCACAGCAGCATCCTCTTTTAAAATGTCAGCCAGAACCCAACTCTTCCAGCTTTTCCAAAACCAGTTCAAGCCAACTCTGCAGCACCAGCAGTTTTCACATTCTGTGACAATTATTGGAGCCCCATTTTCAAAAGAACACAAAAAATATGATCAGTGCTTTCACCCTTTAATATGTTTAGTGTCACCAAATAATAAAAGCTGATGTTGGTGCTTACCATATTGTTGTGTTCTTCTCAGTGGCTGGTTTTGTGGTTAAACAGTTTACTGCTTTGATTGTAATGGGACACAGTTTGATAACATGTAGCAGGATAATAACAGATAAGATTATGTACGAAGGTGACAGTTCACCTCGGCTGACCTATCAGCCCCACCTTCCAATACACTTAGCTTAGTGAGTGAGTGAGGAACAGACTTTATGGTCATGCAAAAATAATTAATGTTTTTTTTTAAAAAGTGTATTGTCTGCAGCACTGTGCCTTATCATAATGCATTAGCTTTTATCATTTGCAAGCATGTTGTCAAATGTATTTAGCCAACTGGATTTTTATGTTTTTTTTTACCATTGTTAAAATGATGGAAATAGAAATGTACAGGCAGACTGAAACTTAAGGAAATGCTAGACACCCCCAGTGGCAGCTTATGTATTCCTCCTTATGGTGTGTGGGTAATATACTGACAGCAACTTTAGCTCCTATAGGTTAACACCACCAGTAAATCCACCACAGATTTTTATTACTCTGGATTTTAAACAACAATATGGCAAAAAAAAAAAAAAAAGTTCAACATGTGCTGAAAATTATCCAAATAAGCCAGGAAGTGGAAGAAGATTAAGTAAACCTGTCAGAAGACAGTCGCTAACATGATCACTGTCACTCCACTCTCTCTGTCTCACTCTCTTCCTCACAACTAGAGGGCGGGAAGAGAATGGGAGAGTAACATGTCACATAATGACAGGCTGCTGATTTCACATTCCTGAGTCCTAGTGCCGACCAGATTCTACCCCCCAACTCCAGATGAACTCTCCTGAAATGCACTGTATGCCATAGAGTCAGTATGCCTCCTAACTTCCTTGCCTCAGAATTGGGTCAAATCACATAACAATGTTTACAGTTTGCAATCCTTTAGGGGCCGCACTACTAGCTGTCTAGAGCTGGGGGTTAGACACCCCTGCTTTATAGCATATTAATACCTAATGTATAATGCAACCCAAAAGCTTTCTTTAGAGTCCAATATGCAGTGTTTGTGGTATAAATGATATACTATCTCTAGAATGATTCAGGTAAAGAATAGGTGTACCAAAAAAGAGCATGTAATGATGTGAAGTTATACAGCATTTGCAATGAACCCCCATAGGGTGAGCCCATGGCGACACCTGATGTTTGAAGGTAGAAGGTGTTCTCAAACATAAAGAAGTTGTTAGTTAAAACCAACTCCAAAAGTGTCTCACTTAGATGGATAGTGTTGTCTTCTACCTTCTTAGCAACCATGAATTCCTAACCCAACTCAGTCCTGTTACCTGCGGTATAACCGTATAAAGATCTTTAATGCTCTATTGTGAGAAAAGTTATATCCGGACTGTATGTCACCTTACTGATGCCTTGCAAGAAGGACCAGGAATCCTTACAAATGTGTGCCTCCTGTTGTAAAAGAGGCTTGATGATACTATCAACGTATCTAGCACATGCATAAGTAGCTGAACCCTCCCATCAATGATCGGCCTAAAGGGTGGTGCATGTAGTCGCTTGTGTAGTTTGGGTGTACCAAAAGTATTGGAATTTTTGAGCTGGTATCAATAAATACTTGTATGTATTTATATCAATGATACTTTCCAACAGAAGGTCGTACAAAGTGTTGTTAATTTTTCTGTAAGCACCATGTATTTCGCTAAGAGTTACTTTGTAAACAGGTGTATTAAGATGCTCCATCATGTATTCCACATATTTGTAATGGTCCATCAAAACCACTCCCTCCCTTATCAGGTTTCATTACACGATATTACAATCCCTCAATAAATGAAGAAAGTCCCATTCCAGCATGGAGATGTTGTTAGAGTGCCTTTGGGTAGTATAAATAACTTGGTTCTTAATTGCCCAAAGGTCAATCTCACAAATTTTTCAAAACTGCTAGAATGGGCTGGAGTGGAGGGTTGTATGTGCTAGAGACCCTTAGTGTGTTAAGTGTAGGGGTGTCACCAAGAAGAGAAATAAGGTTGAGTTTTCTAACATAAATTTTCAAATCTATAAGCATTCTGCCAATGTCCATATGCTGCCCAGGAACAAACGATAGATCCTTGGCAAAAAAATTTACAATGTCCTGGTGGATGTCAATAAGTGTATAGTTATATACTTTGAAGTCACTGGCAGAGCTGACCAATATTTTTGGTTCAGAACCAAAATTGGGGAGCTGTATCATCTCTTCCTCCCCCGTCTGTTGTTCCTCACGTTGTTCGCTGTCTGAGCTCTGATACGATTGGTGGTTCTGGTGTTGTTGGCCTGGTGAAAATCCTGGCCCTCATAGTTGTTAGTGTTGCCTGTAGCAACACCATTATTCGAGATGTTTGCCGGAACATTGTAAATTTTTTTGCCAAGGATCTATCGTTTGTTCCTGGGCAGCATATGGACATTGGCAGAATGCTTATAGATTTGAAAATTTATGTTAGAAAACTCAACCTTATTTCTCTTCTTGGTAATGACACCCCTACACTTAACACACTAAGGGTCTCTAGCACATACAACCCTCCACTCCAGCCCATTCTAGCAGTTTTTGAAAAAATTTGTGAGATTGACCTTTGGGCAATTAAGAACCAAGTTATTTATACTACCCAAAGGCACTCTAACAACATCTCCATGCTGGAATGGGACTTTCTTCATTTATTGAGGGATTGTAATATACGTGTAATGAAACCTGATAAGGGTGGGGGAGTGGTTTTGATGGACCATTACAAATATGTGGAATACATGATGGAGCATCTTAATACACCTGTTTACAAAGAAGTAACTCTTAACGAAATACATGGTGCTTACAGAAAAATTAACAACACTTTGTACGACCTTCTGTTGGAAGGTATCATTGATATAAATACATACAAGTATTTATTGATACCAGCTCCAAAAATTCCAATACTTTTTGGTACACCCAAACTACACAAACGACTACATGCACCACCCTTTAGGCCGATCATTGATGGGAGGGGTTCAGCTACTTATGCATGTGCTAGATATGCTGATAGTATCATCGCTTCCTTTACAACAGGAGGCACACATTTGTAAGGATTCCTGGTCCTTCTTGCAAGGCATCAGTAAGGTGACATACAGTCCGGATATAACTTTTCTCACAATAGACATTAAAGATCTTTATACGGTTATACCGCAGGTAACAGGACTGAGTTGGGTTAGGAATTCATGGTTGCTAAGAAGGTAGAAGACAAACTATCCATCTAAGTGAGACACTTTTGGAGTTGGTTTTAACTAACAACTTCTTTATGTTTCAGAACACCTTCTACCTTCAAACATCAGGTGTCGCCATGGGCTCACCTCATGGGGTTCATTTGCAAATGCTGTCTTAGCCTTCTGGGAAGCTGAACACCTATTTAAGGATAACCTTTTCCAGCACACGCCTCCTGGTATACAAGGTACCAGGATGACATTTTTTGCATTTGGAAGGGTGAGAAAGAGCTTATTCCATCATTTATTGAAAGGATGACTAACATGACTGACTTTTTACAGTTCACCTTAATGTAGCAGACACCGAGATCAACTATCTCGATATCATGTTAGTTAAGGACACACACAAGAGTAGACTAAAAGTACCATCTACAGAAAGCCGACATATTTTAACAGCTTGTTGCATTTTTCCAGCAACCACCCGTACTATCAAAAAAAGATCGGTCATTAAGGGCCAGATAGTAGGGGCACGCATGGTCACGGATGACCATGACTTTCGTGCTGAATGCAACAAACTTAGGAACATGTTTCTGACAAGAGGCTACCCTCTAAATTTAGTCAATAACATTATTATAGAAGTATCCAACAAGCGTATGGAAGGCCATTTCACACCCTTCTTTCTACTAGTTTCACAACAGAAGTGAATGCCAGTACTATTGAAATTTCAACCACATTAGGCCCATCTAGTAACAACTGTTTGGAAAAAGACAATTACATTGTGTCTTTCATACACACTTTCTCCTTGGATTTTCAAAAATCAGGAAATTGTCAACAAAATTGGGACGCCATTAATCATGACAATACCTTTTCAAACATTTTGGGTATGAGACCCAAGTTAACTTACAGGAGGGCCAAAATCTTAAAGCTATTTTAGAAAGACCACCTAACAGGTTTATCTCGAACGACCTCATGGCATGCACAAATGTGGTGCATGTGCCCAGTGCAAGTTCATCAAGGTAGGACCACAAGTTACCATCAATAATAGAACTTATAAGGTCAACAACTTTTTCAATTGTGAATCCAAATCAGTGGTTTACGCCGCTTCTGTAACCAATGTAAAGCTTTTTACATTGGAAAGACGGAGCGTAAATTTAGGACCAGGATCTATGAACACATGTATGCTGTAAGCAGACACGATGTTAACAATGCTTTAGCCAAACATACAATTGAATGTACTGGTCATACTTTCAATTTTGCCATTGTGCATCAAAGGGTTCCGAATTAGAGGTGGCCCTTGGCAAATTAAATTAGAGATTGACGAACTTATGTGGCAAGTTCGACTAGGGCACATCTTACACCTGGTATTAACGATAACCTGTCCATCAAATGTGTGCTCAAGTGGTTATCATATAATCGATGACACAATTAACGAGTCACAACTCAGTTATTTCACATTTGACTCTCTAATAGTTTTACACATGACATGGGCTTATTACAATATCTAGATTTAAAACGATATTTAGGTGAGAATTTGCCCTCATTTGCCCTTACACTAGGGGGATTATCGATTCACTTAGTAGCACAAATGAACATATTTTGTAAGGAACAACCAGCACTTGTTTGTTCACTGGTTTGCACATTCCATATACAGTAAACAATAGTTACGGATTTTCATATGGAATACCTTAGTAATTGTTTAAAACTAGGTTTAACATATTTTCATTATTATTTTCAGATATAAACAACATTTCGGAAAATTTCCTTTGTAAATGTATTTCTGCTTTAATGTTCCTATGGTAACAGTGTACTAGGAAATGCACTTCATGTTGATTGGCAAAGTAAATTCTTGTTACACTATTTAAAGTTTTAACACACACTCCTATGCTGTTTGTCTGATGAAGGCTGGAGATTGCTCTGGCTGAAAGCGCTTACGTTTTACCTGGATTTAATAAATCACCATTTTATTTTAAGCTTTCTCTTATCGTGTTCCTGCTCTTCATTTTTACTTGACCATGCAACATCACAATGGGGTTAATAATGTCAATGCAGATGGATTGTCCAGGAGAGGTTAATATTCCTAGGCAGACCCATTTTTCTTAAGTTTCAGTTTTCAATGGTCACTTGAAAATCATGCTTGACTCATAAGGGGGAGAAATGTGAAGAAAATGAAAACACTGACATCTGTGTTAGCATGTCTGGCAGGAGGTTTGTGTATATTCTCAGATTGACTTGCATTGTATGACAGAATGTCTAATTGTGAAAATGTAAATAAGTGTTTTTTTTAAATGTTGAGTATTCCCCTGTTTAAACAGAATGTTTAAAGAATCTATATGCGTTTTGATACATTTCTAATTGCACATGTTTGTTAGGGAGATTCTAATGTAGTGTGGAGAATCAGCTGAACAGTGGGTGATGTCATTAGAATGTCCAGGGTTGCTAGGTGATTATTTGAACAGCTGATTGACAGGAAAAATAACTTTTTTTAAACAGCTGACTGTTATTTTTAAAATAAGACAGTTGAGACTGCTAAGCTGTGCAGTTAGTGAAGTATGGAACAGTTTGTAAAGAGCAGCTGTTTGTGAAGAGTTGCAGTCAGTGGAAAACCACGAAAGAGAACTCAACAAAAACTGTAAGCCTGCCTTTGCTGTTACATGTTAATTTAGATCAGGGACAGTATTTTCCAGTTAGATTAAGAAAGTTTACGTATTCAAATAGACTTTGTCTAAAATGATTGACTCGTGTCTTACTGTTTAATTTTATATTTCTGGTGATTGAATTCTGGTGTTTATTGAAAGTTATTAATTTACATACTTGTAATAATTTCTCTTATTATTTTTTTCATTACTTTACACTGTGGCTGGAAATCACTGTTTTTCTTTAGAGATTAGAGAGTGCTTATACCTGTTTGATACTCGCCAGGTCACTTCAAAGGCCTGGCTACTTCTGGTGATAGCTATCATTTACTTTCATATTTAACTTTTATAATTGGACACCCCTTTAGAAGGGCATGAAGACAATCTGATTAGTGGCAGCATTACAGTATTATTTTGGGGAGGGGGCACAGCTGGAAATCTGTGTCAGGCTTTCCCAGAAGATGAGATTTAAATTTACTTTGAGTGTGAGTGTATTGGAGGTCTTAAACTGGGACACATTGTTCTGAAGTGTGCAATAAGGAGTGACATTACCGGTGGACAGAAGTATACAGTCCAGTCCCAGATTATAGAGCATGTTACTGTTGTGCTCTTAGGGGAAAATTGTGAAATATTACTCCTGCAACAGTCTCACATTGGAGTCAGTAGTGAGGATTGAAGCTCTTTAGTTACTGATCCAGGATAGTAAGGGATGTCACATTTAATTGGTGGCAGTCTGGTGGGATATAGCCGGATGTCACAGCAGCATCCTCTTTTAAAATGTCAGCCAGAACCCAACTCTTCCAGCTTTTCCAAAACCAGTTCAAGCCAACTCTGCAGCACCAGCAGTTTTCACATTCTGTGACAATTATTGGAGCCCCATTTTCAAAAGAACACAAAAAATATGATCAGTGCTTTCATCCTTTAATATAAGTTTAGTGTCACCAAATAATAAAAGTTGATGTTGGTGCTTACCATATTTTTGTGTTCTTCTCAGTGGCTGGTTTTGTGGTTAAACAGTTTACTGCTTTGATTGTAATGGGACACGGTTTGATAACATGTAGCAGGATAATAACAGATAAGATTATGTACAAAGGTGACAGTTCACCTCGGCTGACCTATCAGCCCCACCTCCCAATACACTTAGCTTAGTGAGTGAGTGAGGAACAGACTTTATGGTCATGCAAAAATAATGTTTTTTTTAAAAAGTGTATTGTCTGCAGCACTGTGCCTTATCATAATGCACTAGCTTTTATCATTTGCAAGCATGTTGTCAAATGTATTTAGCCAACTGGATTTTTATGTTTTTTTTTACCATTGTTAAAATGATGGAAGTAGAAATGTACAGGCAGACTGAAACTTAAGGAAATGCTGGGCACCCCCAGTGGCAGCTTACGTATTCCTCCTTATGGTGTGTGGGTAATATACTGACAGCAACTTTAGCTCCCATAGGCTAACACCACCAGTAAATCCACCACAGATTTTTATTACTCTGGATTTTAAACAACAATACGTCAAAAAAAAAAAAAAAACAAGTTCAACATGTGCTGAAAATTATCCAAATAAGCCAGGAAGTGGAAGAAGATTAAGTAAACCTGTCAGAAGACAGTCGCTAACCTGATCACTGTCACTCCACTCTCTCTGTCTCGCTCTCTCCCTCACAACTAGAGGGCGGGAAGAGAATGGGAGAGTAACAGGACTAATCAGTAGCCATGTCACATACATGACAGGCTGATGATTTCACATTCCTGGGTCCTAGTGTCGACCAGATTCTACCCCCCAACTCCAGATGAACTCTCCTGAAATGCACTGTATGCCATAGAGTCAGTATGCCTCCTAACTTCCTTGCCTCAGAATTGGGTCAAATCACATAACAACGTTTACAGTTTGCAATCCTTTAGGGGCCGCACTACTAGCTGTCCAGAGCTGGGGGTTAGACACCCCTGCTTTATAGCATATTAATACCTAATGTATAATGCAACCCAGAAGCTTTCTTTAGAGTCCAATATGCAGTGTCTGTGGTATAAATGATATACTATCTCTAGAATGATTCAGGTAAAGAATAGGTGTACCAAAAAAGAGCATGTAATGATGAATGATGTGAAGTTGTACACATACACTTCCTGGTCAACCATCGATATTTTGGAGTTCTCCTCTCCAAGTAGAAAAGTACTTACCACAAATGTTTATATATAAGCCTTCATGTTTACCCAGGTTTATGTCAACTTATCACAAAGCAATATAATACAAGTCATACAAGTGAATGTACAATGAGATGAACTGCCAAAAAGCTGAGGTGTTAAAGTATTGAAATCAAAATACCTGGTACTCTAAAAGTGCAGAGAGCTGGACATGTCACCCCACTCCATGCAGAACCCATGTTAGTGGTCATTTCAGAGTTTCACTAACAATGGAGTAATATTAGCCAATGACTCTTTACTGATACAGTATACATGTGTAGCACATATATGCTATAGCAGATATTTTGAGTTCAACATTGCAAAGTTTCAACATTTTGAAATTTCAGGGTTTCACATACAGTATTATGACTTTCAGTATACTACTATTCAATAAGGTGTCACATACCATTTACCATACCCAGAAAAGATTCATAGGCTGGAGCAAACATGACCAGTGAAGGCCTCTTCCCGTGTCAACCATCTCAAATACATTGTATAGATCCATTTGTAGTAAACTGGTGTCTAACCATGCAGAGTCAGTTTTGTAAAATTAATCTTGAAGTTATGGATGCGTAGCTAGCAAAGGTGTTTTGCCAGACAGGAATATTATTTGTACTGAGTAATCTAAAGTTAAATCAAAACAGGAAAATAACTTAGCAGGTAGGATATAGCTAGTCAGCCTGTCTATTAACTAATGCAAAATACAAAGATCTTTACAACAAGACTATCTAGCTTAAAGTAGTAAATTCATTTAAGCAATTTATAGATGATGTACATGTTGCCATCAGAAGCCAGCTTCAGATATTTCAAAAAGCATATTTTTCAATTATTTTTACAAGTATTAATCTTTTGGTACCCCTACAGATACTTCTCTCCAAATTGCTGCAACTCTGAAATCACATAGTCTCACACAAGGGAACTTCCTCATTCCCAGAGTTGTATAATCTTAGTGTTGTCATAATTAATGTGGATATGAAGTACACAACCCCCACTTGGAGGAGGCAGGTAGATCCTCTTGCTGTGTCATTATTTTCTTTTATGCACATAGTTTGGTTGCCTTTGTTTAATTTATGCTCAATTTTATTGATGACATATTTAAAGGTGACATTAGTTTGAGACATGACAATTCTGCAGCCTAGGACTCAACAAGCTGACATAAACCTGTCATAAACCTTTCATATTACAAAGAAAGGATATCAATGTACCGTTCACCAGGCAGGTGCAGTGCAGTGTTCTTGATATACTGGGCGTATGTGCATGCCATGAGGCACATCTACTGTGCATGCATACCATGAGGCACATCTACTGTGCATGCATACCATGAGGCACATCTACTGTGGATGCATGCCATGAGGCACATCTACTGTCATGCACACCATGAAGCACATGTATTGTGCATGCATGCCATGAAGCATATCTACTCTGCAAGCATGCCATGAGGCACATCTACTGTGCCATGAATAGTGCCAGGAGCAGTAATACACAGTGTATTTCCATATACTGCCGAATGTGTTCTTGCATGTGTTTTAGTAACATGAGGGCCTACATATTCCTAGTGATCATGCATGATACAGTCATGTGTAAGGTATTGCCTCCTAACATGTTGTTAGCAAGTGGCTCCTGTACTAGAACCTTGTCAGGATAAAACACATTATATCCAAAGAGTTAGAATAACCCACAGCACCCAGTACACATCTAGACACAGATCCTCAGACATGGTATATAAACTTGAAAGATAGGCAACTAGTTGTATTTATTGTATTTTATTTATATCAGTGTACCAGGTTAGTGCACTAATCAAGAGTGACCACTTGCAAATATGGCCCCGGTAGGATAAAAAAAAACATGGTAAGAAAATAAGGCAATAATTGGTTTAACAAACATTTAGAGGAGGTTTACAAAAGCATGCAGTATGTAAAGGTTTTGGAAAATGGTGACAAATTGTTATAGACTGTATCACAGATTCTGCAAACCAGTATACTATCTCATTACCGTCCTACTGTTCTGTAGGTGGCAGTATATTAGTCGGAAAAGAGGGAGATTTGCCGTAAATAGGAAACAGCGGGTAGGCAGCAGTGGTGATGCATCCCATTTGTGAGGACCTACTGAAAATCATGCCACTTTCTGCACTACAATGCTAAATGTATTGAGTAATGCATGCACTGAGTGCAAGAAGCAGAACACATACCACTAAATTGTCATCAATTTTAGTTCAGAATTTTGCTCTGCCTCTCCTAAAATCAATGAGATATTGTAAAAAAAAAGTAAAAAAAAATGCAACCATTTCAGTTACAGACTTCTTTTACCAAATAAAATACACAATAATTCATTTTAGTATATCAGTTATATAAATCAGGGATCTCTGTTGATAGTTGCCAGGTGGAAAAAAAAAAGATTAAAGATGTCATCAGGGCAGTTCCCCTGAAGAATTCAAAAATAACAGTATGGTGTTGTCATTGTTTATGTTTGGGTGAATGATTTCAGGCAGTCCACTTTAAATGAGATGCAGAAAGACATGGTGGAGTTGGAAATAATGCTGAGTCATCAAAGGTAACTTTGGAAAATAGAAAAAAAATGGAAACTATTTGCCGAAACCACCTTCGATGAGCAACTCAGCAATTTTGTTTTTGCAGGTGGACAAGCCACCCCCCCACCCCACTGCACACCCATGTGTGGGGATACCCACCACTCCCTGGACTTTTACATACCAAATCCAAGGTCGCACAACAGTGAAAAAAAAACAAATTCCATTGTTAGCAAAAGTAAATCCAGTGAACAGCACTCGCTGTTTTTCCTTTCGCCGAAATTATGTTCAATGAGATGATATGCTTCCATTTAGTTGTGATTATATTAATATTCTTCAGGAGAGGACATTTCCTGTGCTGAGCAGTTTCCTTTCCTCACCTAGAATAATACCTAAATACAAATCAACCAACATTAACTTCAACAATTGACTATGTATGCTGTCTTTCTAGGAGGTTCCAGGTTGTGACAGCCAAGTACATGGTAGCCAGACCTTCCTGCTTCTCCACTGGATGGGCTGGCCCTGTCCTTCTGGAGCTTTCATGTTCTAGCAAATCCTTCCCCCCATAGTGCCTTGTTTGACAAAATTAAACTGCTAGATATTCCAACTGATAAATTCCAGACTGAAATGTATCACAGTGGTTCTGCTCAACACAAGAAGCCTCACAGGCAAAATGTTGGGCTTGGTGACATTCCTTTATCTAGAGAACAGGCCTATCCTTGTAGCCACATGAACCTTGCTATCATCCACAGCAACCATGCCTGACATTCCCAGGTTCATTGTCAATCACTTGCTCAAAACAACTAATAATAGCAGGGGTGTGTCCATAATTATTGCTTATCTCATATCTAAAAGCTTAAACGCCCGCTTTTGCACTTGCTTCCCACCTTTCCTGTAACTAGTCTAGTCCAGATACAGATTTGCTGTATCCAGGACTGTTTGTAAGCTTTTGTTCCCCCCAAGCCTTTCTGTGTTGGAGGGAAACATTCTAGCTTATCATTGGGAGTGATAAGCACTAGGTAGCTTATCTACCACAAGATCCAGGTAAAGTTTCTTAGTTTTAACACTTGAATTTGCTTATCTGTGCTCAGCACTTGTTCAGAACTTATTGTTAGAACTAAATAAGCTACAAATTACTACAACACTCAGCCTTCCTCTTTACCTAGAGGAAAACAGTTCTTTTACTTACTTTCCTCACTTGCTTAAAGAAAAATTGCTCTTATACTCACTTTCCTAACTTGTCTAGAAGAAAGTAGTTTTTTATTAAGGTATGTCCAATGGTCAGCTCCCAGTGTTCAATCCTGTCTATCTGATGAATTTGGGCATCTTGGGGCAATGTAGCAATTGCCTCATGTACAGAGACAAGCCTCTCCTCCTACCACCCAACACCACAACCTATGAGAGATGCACTTATCTAGCCAAACTGGAGGTAAAGCTCTCTCCAACCAAGACTGAACTTGACACTCAAGAGGAAAAGGTAAACACTTGCACCACACCACACTCATCACATAGTCCCACTAAACCTACACCACCAAAATCCACACATAGAAACACAAAAACATTCACGGAGGCTCTCAATAATAATCTGCTCAAGCAACAGAGATCTCCGAAGCAGAAACGCAAGCAACCTCCAGCCCCCAACACAACCTAAATGACACATAGCCCACAGACTCAGTGTGCCACTCAGCCACAGCCCATAAGGCAAAACAACGTACCCAACACACTAGTCATAGGTGACTCTATAGTCAAGCGCATTGATGTCCCACGCACCAGGCTAAACAAAGAGAAGATTACTGTCAGCTGCCAGTCAGGTGCCAGGATCTGCCGCATAACCCACGCACTCAGATCACTCCACAACAAGTACAAATATGGCTCTGTCATTGTCCATGTTGGTGTGAATGACCTGAGACGTACCTCCCTGGACTACATGAAAAGAGACATGGAAGAGTTTTCTGATCTTGTAGCCCAGGCAGGTATGACCCTAACCTTGAGCAGCATCTTGCCATCACCCAGAATGATACCGCAGTACTATGGCAAAATGATTGACTTCAACAATTGGTTAAGCTTCTGGTGTCATTCTAAGGGGATCCATTATCTGTCTGCCTGGGATGACATGGTTGACAGACGACAATGCTTTGACAGAGATGGCCTGCACCTGACACCCCTGGGATTCCGGATACGGGATAAGGCTTTTGCTACCCCTATAGTGCCTTTTTTAGGCAAGGTTGAAATGACAAATTCACCACCGTAACAGGCACAGGCAAGCAAAAACTGAGGGTAATGCTACTCAGTGCTAGAAGACTAAATCTCAAAATGCACTCCCTCAAGGCACTCCTTAAAATGGAGAACATTGATATCTGTGCAGTGACTGAGACCTGGTTCAAGGCTCCAAACAGCACCCCTGCATTACCAGGCTATAACTCATACTACACTTTTTGGTCACCTAACCTGGACCAGAACACCAAAGGCGGAGGTGTGTCCATATTCATTAAGGATATCCATACCTCCAGGCTAGTTGCTCAGCATAATGCATCCGAGGTTATCCAAGTGCAACTAACTCTGGGCAAAACTGCAATCCAAATTGTAATTTGCTACAGATCCCCCACCATGCCCCAGGATTCCCACTCCTCTTTTCTTGATATACTAGAAAATATTAGGGTTCAACCAAACACCCTAATAATGGGCTATTTTAACTACCACACCATTAACTGGGGAAAATACTCATGTACCAACTCCTTCGCTCAACGCTTTCTGGAATTCATAAATTCCAGTGCCCATGATCAAATTATCCACACCCCCACCAGGGGCAACAATATCCTAGACCTAGTCATTACCAACATGAGTGACCGGTGTTCCACACCTGAAGTCAACTCCTCATTGGTCAGATCCAACCATAAGCTAATCACCCTAGATATCCACATCCCACTCCCACCCCCCATTAAGGAAATCATGGGAAAAAATTTCTCCAAAGCCAACTTCATGCTTCTTAAGACAGAAGTGGTGAACTTCATGACACCCATGCAGATGGACAATACAGTTGCGACTGCTGAATCCTACACAGATGCACTCTATAAGCACTTATACGAGTGCATGGATCATGCTATGATCTTAAGCAAAATATCTTGAAATAACATTCAAACCAAATTTGTCTGAATAATGATTTAATGCAAAAGGTTTTTTGAAGGAAAGGTGTAGGGTTAAGGTTAGGGTTGGCATGTATTAGTAAGGTGGGCAGTGGGTCTTTACCCTCCCATACACCACCTAATACATACTAATCCTAACACAAAGCCTAACTCTACCCCATCTCAGCCCTAAACCTGCACCTTACCTAACAAAAAATCTTTATGCTGCACTATCACTATACAAGACAAGCCCAGAAACACGATATGCACTAACAGTCACAAAACTAAATCTTGCTCCCTTACTCTAATCCTAATCCACATACAATCACACAAGCAATCCTAATTCCTTACACTAAAACATTTGAAATATCCAAATGTTTCAGTATTAAAAAAACAAGCCCCACTTACCTGCTTACCTTCATACACTAGCCATCTCCATTCAGCAATCTCATACATTAACAAAGACATTTGACATTATGCACTTTCAACAAATTTCCCATCCTTAGCACACTTTAGATAAAACATTCATACGAGCACATCACATGGTCCCATATATAGATATCCGTATATGTATGTAAATGCTTCAACATGTATTTTTGTAGTGCCCCTTGATGTGAGGACTATGCCCTCCCAACATCACCCAACTTAATTACATTAACTCCAGGTTGTACAAGTTGTAAGGAAAGGTGTTTCCCATGCATAGTTTAACTTTGGCACGAACTGGAAATGCTACATATAAACTTGCGGGTATAAGGCAGAACTATTTACATCAGGGGTGCAGACCACCTGCAAATATGCTTTTTTTATTTCTCCTTTATAGTCAGAGCCACTGCTTCTTCTTTCCTACAACTGTGATGCAGTGATGTGCAGTATCATATAAACAGGATCAAATTCCTGAGTAATAGTGAGACAAGAGTCATCAAACTAACATGTAACTATAACAATCACACTTAGTATATTATTTAATCAAGTATTTTAGATATTTATCAGCTGTCTGTTATAAATGAATATTGCCTGGTAGTTGCTACAGTGGTTGTTAGCCCATGCATTGTGTATGTCAACTTTAAATATTTACTGTTTGTCTGACATCCATGGTTGAGTCTCAAGTTTCAGTCATAATACCCAAGTTGGAGTGACACTATCCAGTGATTTTATTGACAAAGAAATGGACTTCCTTATCCAGGGTTAGAACTGACCAAAGATATTCTGCTTAATGGCTAAAATGAGTTTATTTATGAACTCTTTTTTTGCTTTTTCATTCTTTTCACCAGTAGTTACATTTAGGTGGAAATGAATTTGAGTTTGAGTATGGAATGTTGCATGGTGGTCATTGATTCAGTCCATCAGCAGCCCTACCAAGCTGAAGTTGCATGGATGGGACACTAATATCCTGTACAATATACTTTCTGGCAGATTCAATAAACTCTGTGTAGGCTTTGCGCGAAGCCTACATGGAGTTTACATGTTTGCGCGATGAGCAGCAATGCTAATTGCATATGCATGCCAAGCTAAGAGCTTAAACATAAACAAGTGTGGTTTTTTGGCCAGCAACAGTGTCACCAGCCAGGAAACTGTACAAAGCAACAAAGGCAGCAGCAGATATTTAAACCTGTTTACCTACAGGCAAACTAGGTCTGTAGGATAGCACGAAATGACACAATGATTAGCAGGTTTAATAATACAGCAATGTATATAATCTAAACATATTACATGAACATGTATACAGCGCAGAGTATTGTGGAAACCTGTTTCAGGCATACTGAATAGAAGTTGTGTAAATGGTCAGTAAGGAGACATAGACTGCATTATAAATAAAAAGTCAAGGGAAGTGTGTTTATTGAATAGGAACACACAGATGAACTGTAGGAATGAAAACAGGGAAAAATGGCATGTGACATATGGTAATGTAAAACAAATGAGGGCATGTCAGTGAAGACAGTTGTAGCATGAACACTAATCACATATTGACATGATGCAGTACAGACTGTAAATAGAATGTATATGTAGAATGTACCATCACCCAGGATGATGCCAAAATATAAACAAAAAATGATTGACTTCAACAATTGACTTAGCTGCTGGTGTCAGTCCAGGGGGATCCAGTATCTCTCAGCCTGGGATGAGATAGTTAACAGACCATGCTGGGGTGTCAGAGATGGGCTGTGCCTAGGTCCTCTAGGCTGTCAGATACTGGCAAAGTTGCATGCCTCCCCATAGTGCTTTTTTTAGGCAATGTGAAAGCAACATGTTTTCTGATGTAAAAAAAATCCACTGGAGGTAAACTCAAGATTCTGCTGCTTAATTCTAGGAGTTTAAACATGAAGCTGCATCAGAGGAAATTGCCAGACTGCTACATTGATGACAGATTTGGCACAAACTTCATTCTCCTGGCACCACGGCCCATACTGGAAAGCATACCTGACACCAGTTCTCTGCCTATTATCTTTAGAGATTAGGTCATATATGCACTCTGCAAGGCTAAAAACATGGTCTCAGTGGTACCAGAAAATATCCCAGGTTGCTTACTAAGCAATCTAAAACAGGACCTAGTGGACCAACTTAGCATCCTCTTAAACCATAGCCTAAGAACTGGCTTTGTTCCACTGGAGTGGAAAACAGCAACAGTAATCCCCTTGCGCACATGGGGGCCATTGGCCACCCCTGGGAACTATAGACCCATACGTCTAACTAGTCTTATCTACAAGGTCATGAAAAGAATCACCATTGACCTTATAAACAAGGAAATAGGTGATCTTCAAACTCTAGATCCAACACAGTTTGGCTTCATTAAGGGTAGATCATGCTTATTAAACCTAGTAGACTTGAATGAAGGTAAGACAATGCATACCACCTATCTTGACCTGGACAAGGCTTTTGACAGAAACCCCCACTCAGCTATCAATGAGAAACTTTCCCAGCTGGGGATTAACCCTTACATCACTAGATGAGTAGTCAATTGGCCCACCAAAACAACACATCTTGTTAAAGTTAATGCATCAACCTCTACCAATAGAGCCTTCACTAGTGGCTTACCACAAGGATCTGTGCTGGGCCCTTTACTGTTGGGAATCTATTTCTTGGAAGTCCAGATGAAAGTAGACTGCTTTTGGCTTACCAAGCTTGCTGATGATGGAAAATTGGGTGCAATCCTTGAGTCCCCCAATGATGTTAATATATTACAGGAGGGGCTAACACAGACAAATGATTAGTGTCAAAGCACAGTCTATAACTAAATGCAAAAACGTGCCATTGTTATTGACTTTGGCAAAATTATCTGCTAATTTCAGTATTGGAAACACTCCTTAAGCTCAAACCCAGTGGTGCAAGATAGGAGTCTGAACTTTGGCCTCCAAGTTTCCACAGTGGTAAGGAAAGCTATCTAAGTGGTGCACCTCATAAGTAAAGGGCATTGCATCTAGGTCCGAGTATGCTATAACACTACAGTACTTGAACCCTCATCAAACCACTAACAGAGTACAATGCTCCATTTTGCATGTACCTCACCAGACATCTGAAGCAGCTGGAGAGACCACAGAGGTTTTTCATTAAGAAAACTCAAGAAAATACATGGCCTATAAACCATGCCATGACATATGTAGATAGACTGAAAGTTCTGTAACTGTAGTCTGTATCATATAGGCTGCTGAGACATGAGTGGTGCCTGACCTATATGGCAGTTTCTGACCCTGTCCTGATGGAAATGCTGCACATACACTGTTCTAATGGCATAGCAGTCACTAGCTCTAGGGATCTTAACCGTGCCTGTGACATTAACAGAACATGCTTGAGGGACAGATATATCTCCCAGAGACTGCCACTCCTCTGGAATATACTTCCAGATCATGTGAAGCAGGACTCTTCACTGACCCTGTTCAAGCAGAACCTAGACAAATGGGTGGGAGACCTGAAAATTCACCTTTGGTTTGGTACCCATGTCCCTCATGGACAGGAGCAGTTAGTGTTGAACATAGGCTCATTCTGAAAATTAAGTCCACCTAGTAATGATTATTGGAGCTACTTGGGGTGAACATGGTAAGGATTGTAAGTGCTGTAATGCCCCTAGCCTAGTAACCTCTTATGAAATTATGAACAATGGCAACAGTTCTCAGGGGGCATATTACTACAGCTGTTATAGAAGGAGCATGTAATGCAATGGATATCAATACATTAGCTTGCAACACAGATTGTAATAACATCTTGTAGCCATACTGTACATCCACACCTCAATAAAGCAAATGTCAGTGACAGCAACATTGACATGTCAACTGTCCATAGGTTCATGGTATATTCTTAGGCTAATGGTCAGCATCACATGAAATCCTAGCCATTATTATACCATGTAAAAATAAATTCCACTATCTATATTATGGAAGATAGTAAGACTATTGTGTGTATGTGCATATTTGTTGAATTGGATTACATGCTGCCACTGTAACTATGGGACATGTGTACCACACCATGGTAGAATTAGCAATCACACATGCAGTGGTCTGGAGATGGCTTGCAGATGCTCATGGAAGGACTCTTCTTCATGATGTGGGTATGCATATTTGACATGAGGACATCATCTACTTCTCTGCAAGAAAGATGTCATGTGGCCAGAGGAAACAGGTGGATACATGGGCCTATGTGAAAGATACCCCAAGTGGTAGTGAAATGAACAGCTATTCCAAAGATCATACAATGGCCATAATGTACTGCCAACCACATACACACAGCAGAAGACTGGGTCTCATTTGAATATTACACTTGTGTAGGTATAGAATATAAATGCCATGCAATGTTACAGTAGCATCACCATGTATGTTTGACTGTAACACTGTCATGTTGCATGTTGAATGCTAGCATCATTGTATGCTGAGGAGAACATGTTGGGAGGAGTGCAGGATATGGATGTGAAGTCACCTCCCTGTGTAAAATTGTCTCAAAAGTGATAGTTGTATGTATAGACATGCACTTTGCTTGCTGTCAGATTAGAACAACTATATGTGTAGGTAACTTAGCTTGCAAACATAGTAATTAATGTTACTGCCACAGTACAGGATTGTCTTAAGTAGTTAGAGAGCATGTTATACAAGATGACACCATCACTGTATGATACAGAAAGATGTTAAGAGGAGGATTTGAGATAGCTTTGACTCACATATCATGCATAAATTATCACCATAGTGATCGTTCAATGCACGCATAGTTGATTTCAGTGAGAACCGAATACCTACCTATCGAAGTACACTGACTAGAGACCTCGGTATTTAACACAAAAGCCACAGCACAAGTCTGACTTGGAGAGTGTCAGACAGTACTTTATAAGTGATAACATCAGCAGTGTCTGGTGAGAAGAACGTGGTAAGAGCAGTGTCCCACATACTGGTATAAAATGCTTTCTCTAATGTCAAGCAAGTGCACAAACACACACATGCCCTCAGCTGACTGCAATGAGAACAGAACCCATAGCTATCTAAGTACACTGACTAGAGACCTCAGTAATTAATGCAAGCGCCACACCAGAAACCTGACTTTTATGAGGCTGCAGGACAATTTATAGTGGATGACATCATCACTGGATGTTTGATAGAAGATTTTGGAAGACCTAAATGTAATGGTTAGCTAGCCATGTACAACCATCAAGATATTAAGGATTTGCATGTTATCAGATTGATGGGTATGCAAAGTGTAGCATTTGCTGTTGTGTTTCCAATGTGTAGAATATCTTAAATAGACTCCTTTGCTAAATATATGTAAACTGCTGTCCACATTATTACAAGTATTGGAAAATCCAAATGTGTATTGTCAGTATAAAGAAGTCCAAGGTATATAATAAAGCATTCTTTATTTATTTCTGTAGAGTAGTTTATATATTTGGAAGCAAGTGCTGAGAGACCAAGTTTCAAGTGCATGGGTGCAAGTAGCACATGCTTACAGTGTAAATATGTGTTCTTTCTTAAGAAAATGTGCTTTCCCATTGTGTATTTGACGTACTTTCATGGGAGAAAGACTAACTGGACAGTAAACATAAGTAATACATTATATTGTGCACTTTCCATAACGTAACACTGAGCAGTTGGTTTCCACAATTGATGGCAAAGTGTTTGTGCATGCGAGATATACCATTCTATTAGTTTGCTTACCCAGCACAAACACATTAAGTGGAGATGCATGGCAGTCAGCAGTATGTATAATACTGAGTGTAAGGAATGCACCTGCTGCCTAACTGACTCTTAGACAACAGGTGTAAATGCACTGACAGATTTTTTTGGAGCCCAGATTATCTAAACTTCGAATCCAGGTGTATCTAATAGTTTTAAATACGTATGTATAATGCAATTAAGTCATTCTTTATCCTACATTCACTGTGAATTACCTTAGCGCAGTGTGTTTAAGTGGCATTGTGCGGAGGTAATTACATCAATGAAGGGCCATTCACATTTGCTTGGCATTGGTGCACAATGCCAAATTCCGAGCAAGCAGAGAGACCAAAATGTTTAGGGCTCCATTGCTTTTTTTATACTTATGTATGTTGTATGGGATTCTATTTTTTGACCAGATTAAATATGTTAAAATGGGGTCGCTGGGAAGGTAGTGAAATGGGGGGGGGCAAGTGGGAGGAACAAATGGAAAGCAATATAGGAATATGCAGGAAGGAGATAGGAAGGAACTATAGCTATCCATTTCAGCAGTGTAAAATGGAAATATGTATAGAGTATTGTCTGAATTTGGACTGTCACCTCAACAAAGAGGGGTGACAACAATGCAATCATGTTGTATAACCAATTGGACTGAATCAAGTGTGTCAAGAAGACAAGTGTGCAAAGTGGAGAGCTATGTATGGGATAATATTTTTTTGTGGAATAGGTGCCCTTTTTGTACTTCAGTAAGACAGGAATGTTGGGTAAGGAATGTAGGTATTTCTGGATCAGGTAAGTAGGATAGGTGAGGAAGCAGATGCAAACAAAGAGGACAGACAAGACAAGACACATGGATGGGGAGGGACATGACAGTTTGGAGGACACCTTGACTGGGGTTAGGGAGGGGACAACATATGCCCATGCCCATCAAACATGGGGACAGCAGGAATCTAGTCCTCACTTACAGGACTGTCATCACTGTCCCATTACTCATCTGGCTGTTGGAGTGCTTGATGTCTTCTCCTACGGATCATAATCGAAAGCAGCCTTTCCATCCAGCATAAGCATGCATCAATGGTGCTGTGCACAGCCCTATGCCCCAACCTTGTCGTCTCTTGATGGGTGATAAAATCCCCAACTCTGCCAGTATTTCTGGAGAGTACCACAGCCCCAGTTGCCAGGGTAATGCTACTGAGGGTGCAGGTAATGCAGCGGCAGCAGAGGCAGAACAGCCAGGTTGAGTCCCAGATGTACTAGGTATCAGTGCTGGAGCCAGTGGAACCGGACAGGCTTAGCCACTGGGGATGGCCTACCTTACTGTGTTGTAAAGCATTTTTTGATTTGTCACAGATGGATGCCATGGAAACATTTTGGTGACACATAGAAAAAAAAACAAAAAGAGATAAGGGTTGGAGTGAGAGGAGGAAAAAAGAGATAAAAATTGGTACCATCATACAATGCATTATCACAATAATAAAGTA
>NC_056733.1:1487479759-1487497259 GCF_019279795.1 Protopterus annectens | reverse complement strand
TAACAACACATGGGTTTGGGGTGGACTCAAGATTCAATTTTCAGTTAAATGTACTGTTAATGGACATATAAAGGCCAGAAAGTTTCCCCCTGTGTTATCGTTATTGCTATGATGGTGTCCATACATTTTGCTTAACTTCTTCCAGGACTGTCCTCCCTGGCAAGTGTGCAGTCATCTGCACATAGTAAGCCAAATATTTTTATTTTAGTACTGATGAGCATTTCACAGAAGCATCCATTTGTCCATATGTGTGAGGTGGGTGTCAGGACTGTGTGTGTACTGCTGTACCTTCTGTCATAGTGACACCTGTATTAGTTTGTTAGCAAATGTTGAACTGTAGTAGTGTAGTTAGATTATTAATTTCTTTCCTGTGTTTGTTGCCTATTATCACAGGTCATCCTGGCAGTGGTTATATAGGACTCTTACCACTTGATGTCATAGTATTGGCAGACTTTGCTGATGATGGTGGTCAAACACAGGCACAGTTGGGGGTTCAGAGGTTGAATCTGACACTGAGGTTGACATTCAGCCATCCCTTCTAATTCCTTCGGACATAGCCAGTAGGCCTATGCCAACCCATTCCAGTGACCCTCAGATATTGGACAGGTGGAGGGTAAGACACTTGATCAGGGTAGTGTGGTTACTGCAGCTTCAGTGCCTGTTGACTCTGTCTGTAGCCAAAATGTGGTTGAGGTGTCACACAAGAGAGTTGTTTGGTTTGCTCGGTGGAGGCCTGATGTCCATCCTTCACCTGATCCAGATGGGTCTTTCCGTGCCACTCAACATATGTTTAGGGCCATCATGGAGGTGCAGGCTTGCCCAACAGGGCCTCTGAGGAAATGCTTACGGTTGTTGATATGGGACAGGTTGACATGCGTGACTGCCTCCACCATTTTGCTGATTCAATGGATCTGACAAATGACACATTGGAATGGGCGGTGTCTGTGATGGAATATCTGCTGGGAGGGGGACGGTATCCATGTGGGCATAGGGCAGCCACATCATATGATGTTAGCTGACATGGCCATGTCTGATCATGCTTCCATAGTGGCACTACATCCACTGCAGCTTCAGTGGTTGAGGTGTCCACACCCAGATGTGGCAGGCCATGGGTTCATGGTCCTGGGCATACTCATGAAGAGAGCTTGTACAATAGAAATCAGTCACATTCAGGTCTTAGTATTGCATCTGATCGTGACCATGGACATGCCAGTTCTTGGGGTCAGAGACAACAACGATGGACTGTGACCTCTACCATGCATAGCTCACACCTGTCCAACATACTAGGATGTAGAGCTAGCACAGAGCTTGGCTGTGTTCTTGCAGACACTCATACATCAATTTCACCTGGAGTGCCCATACAAACACACACATACACACACACACACACACACACACACACACACACACACACACACACACACACACACACACACACACACACAAAACAGTTACATGGGTCAGTCATGAAGCTTAGAGCTCATTCTGTCTCACTGGATGTGAGTGCTGGCAACCCTTAGCATCACACACATAATACGTTATCCAAATGTCTGCCTGTTTCTCTTTCTTACTCACACAATCTCATACTTTTTGTCTCAGCCTAGGCCTCCTGCCCCTCCCCCCACATACCCACACATACACAAACATATACACACATAGCATCCTGTGCAAATGATAATAACTGTGACATGTCCTTGTTTTATAACTTTTGGATTCAGGGATGCATAAGACTGTTGTCTGATGCTCAGGGTGTATAGCTGACGTAGTCCTTAGTATATCTGTGTTTGTGATGCTGTTTTGCTAATTTTACTGCTTTCTTACATGTTTGCCTCCAAAACTCTTACAGCAACAAAGCTGGTCCAAGCGATGAATAAAAGTGGGACAAAAAGCTGAACAACAGGGTGACAATTTAAATATTTTGGTCTTACAAATATAGACAATTGATAGAATAACAGCTTTTGCATCACTGTTTTTAACATTTTTCTGTGGGATATGAAGTCTGAAACTGAAATGCATGTCATTAATTTCTAACTTCTCTCTTTAATGATTTTCCAGTACAAAAATATGAGGCCAAACTGTGGACATTCTGTGACAATTATTACTTTTGAGAGGTATGAATGTGTGAATCTGTAATGCCTGAGGCCTATTATTTGATAGTGGACACAGGTGTTCACATAAGTCACTGCTGTCACATCTTGAAGTCATTGCTGTAAAAATCAACCACCTTTTACTTACATTAACAAGTAACAGTATGCAAGGATATACCATTCATTTGTATTACTACACATTTTTTTTCTTTTCCAGGTTCAGCACTTAGCTTGTAAATCTGTCTGTTGCTACAGTTTTAGTTTAAGGCTGACTATGTCTGATGCTAGGTGTACACAGCCATTACATGGTTAAATAAAGGTTGTTTATAAAAACATAGGATGAAGACTTTAGCACCTTAGTTGGTGAGTGTGCTATGTATTGCCTCTTAGCCAATAAGAAGGCATGAGCATACTTATATCTGCCTACACCCACAGCAGCTGCTGGTTCCCCCCTCTGACTCCTCACATGCATGTGGCTGTGGTGACCTTGCCATTGGTGGTGGGATGTGTGGCCCTTCAACTTGTTGATCCTGCTTAAGCTGTTTTCTCAAGATAATGTTGTGAAGCATGGCACAGAGATGAAAATTTCAGCACGTGTACAGAGAGTGTACTGCAGGGCTCCCCAGACGTATCTAGGCTCTGGAACTATGACTTCAGCAGCCCAAACACATGTTGTATGATATTTCTTGTTTGAGCATGTTCCTCATTATAGTGTTCTTCAGTTGGTGTGTGTGCATTTCTGATGGTGTCATCAGATAAGGTTACAGTGCATAACCTGCATCACCCATTAAATGACCCTGTGGGATATCCTCCCTCTAGTAAATATGTCATACAGATGGGTGCTGTGCCAGATATGTGACTTGTGTTAACTGCCTGAGTTGCCAGCACACATATTTAGGATGATTCTGTTAGCATTACACATGACTTGGCAGTTAATGGAGTGGAAGTCCTTGCTGTTTATGGTCTTCCTTCCCAGTTCCCCAAATGGTGCTTTGATCTCTATATGTGTACAGCCTATGGCATCCTGTACTATAGTGTGCTACAGGGTAGAACTCCTGCATATCTGTTGACTTGTCCTCAGGTATACAGGTAAAATAATATATAGTTTAGGACAACAAAGGTTACAGAGTTCCTATAGTGTGTCTCTATCCACCCTGTAGCACTCCACATTTTCCACCTCATGCAGATTGTGAAAAGTTAAATGGGCTCTAAAAGCTCTTATTCTTTTTGGTCATGATCTATTAGTAGCAGCAGCAGTGTAGACTTCAGCCTGTTGCACATACACATCAATTAAAAGTAACAACAGCCCCTAGCATAGTATCTCTGTACAGAAGTTTCCATGGCTGCATTGCAATAGGTTTTGGAATTCACAGGGAAAACCAGCACTGAGTCTGCATGGTTGCTTTATAGCTTGTTAAATTGCTCCTCCATCTCTTATTGGTTGATTAGAATACTATTCAGCTACTTATTCTATAATTAGCATACCACAGTGTTGACCATGTTTGCAAGGTTCTACATGCTGTGTAGAGTCCCTTACTGAATCTAAAACGATGGGCTACCATGTGCACTTTATGTCACTAAGTGCACAGTCTTAGCAGACCTTATAGGCTTTATTGAATCTGCCCCTTTGTCTTACTGCTTTTTTTAAACAAAGTTAAGAAAAACAATGCTACTCAAAGAAATCTGATGAATGTGCTTTAGGGACAGTAGTCATAATTAATATTTCATTGTTTGTAAATAATATTTACATTTGCATACAAACTTGGCATGCTTTATTGCTGATTCTCCAGTATTTTACATAGCTGTTGCCTAAAAAGATGTCAACTGTTCTGTTGCTAACAGATACTATATATGTCTTTCCCTCTAAATGTGGCAAATGTATCTACTATAAACTGTGCATGTGTAGTCAGTTCTACTGATTAATGTGAAATGGAAAACTATGACTACTTAATGTCACTATTCATAATTACAATTGCCCTAAAAGAAACAGTTCTCTGTGCATCACCTGAATACCTTTAATAACTTAAGTATTCTAACTTAAATTCTTCTTTTCTGTTTGTAGGCATGTATAAATACTTGAAGTGTTTGTTATCTTTGTGAGTTGTGAATATATATTTTAACTGTTGCACTCCATGAGAGCTCTGGACTTGTCTAAAAAGGGTCAACAAATCCATTTTCATACCGGGTTAACAGAAAGAATTGAGAGAATGCTAAAAGATAAGGTAAGATGCAGTGGTATAAATTACAGTCCCAGTTAATATTGCTGACACAAATTAGTTTAGATGTCGGTTGGGCGTCAGAAACCCATATTGCAATTCGCAAACCCTATTTGAGGAAGTTTTCCTCAATTTAATATGGGTTTCTGATTTGGAGAGTACTAGAGAGCACTGCAGTACTACTGAGGTAATTACCACTGGGTAAGAATCATCTGTTCCTTAGTGCTATACTGGTCTCACCATTGAAGGCCAAATAGATGTAAGTGTGCTAATACGAAACGTGCACTTCCCTGGCACTTTTGGCTGAGATTGGAATAGCATCAGAGTGTGATTTAAATAATAGCTCTACAACACCATCTGGTGAGTAAAGTGAAAAAAGGATATTTCATTTTTTGCCAGCATACACACCATTTAGTCCTATAACAACAGTGTGTCTGTTATCCCCTCAAAGTGATACACTGCAAAGCCATCTGTGCATGTAGGGACTATGCTTGTTGGCTTGTGTGTGCCTCTGTGGATCTAGGTCATATATTGACTTTACAAAATGTTGAAATTCCTAAGGTCGAGACCATACGCTCAACATTTTTAAAAGTTTAAAACTGAAGCAACAGCAGAAACAGTGCTTTGCAGGAGGGCAAGCCCCCCTGCACCCCCACATCCCCTGCTAATTATATATAACAACTCCAAGATAACACTGCAGTTGGGAAAAGGGCAAATTCCTCAATCCCCACCATACCACAATCTTAGTGCAAACATTTTGACTTTTCAAAATGTCGCGCATATTGCCTCAACCATATAAAATTCAACATTTTGAAAACTCCATCATCTGATATAGCTCCATCTCTGCATGTGGGGGCATGAGTGCATTTGTCTGGATAACAGACTAAGTGAATACATGCATGTGAATGACTGAGTGCAAATATGTGACTGTGTGTGTGTGTGTGTGTGTGTGTGTGTGTGTGTGTGTGTGTGTGTGTGTGTGTGTGTGTGTGTGTGTGCATGCATGCGTGCGTGCGTGCATGTGTGCGTGTGTGCATGTGTGCATGTGTGTGTGTGTGTGTGTGTGAGTGAGCATGTTTTTGTACCTGTATAACTGTGTTGCATGGGTTGCTAGGAGAACACTAACATGACACCTGTAACTGCAGTGTTCAGTTCAGGGTCATGATAAAGCTGCATGAAGCAACAGCTCATTAGCAGTTACATTATTGCCCACAATACACTGGCAGTGATATGCTTTCTGAATCCTGGACCTTGTGTTTTCACTGGTGTAACTCAGGATACCTTTTTAGGAAGAAAGTATGTCCCTAACAGTTTTTGATTTCCAAAAAAATGTTAAATATGATAACTTCTCTGTTTTCAGGGCAAGAACATTGCTTGTCAAGCAAAGTACAGTTTAGACATTCCTCGATTAATGTAGCTATACTTCATATCCACTATGGTTCCTGTTCTAGTGAAACATACTATCATCACTATACTTATGCATGTTGATTTCATTATTTGTGACTTGCGATTTCAACCAAGTTTCAGAAATAACTAGAATGTAGTGCATACACCACATTGATTATGCCCTGAATTTAGGAAATTAATATGTTTATTAAGCACCTTTCTGACATAAGAAAGGTACTTAACAAAACATTGTTAAGCCCTCTCAGAACTATTAACTGTAGTCTCACATCAGGGCATAACAGCAACTAATGCCAACCAACACAAAATAGCAGCAAGAAGCTAAACAATTTTAAAATCTCTATCAACAAGGAGGGTGGTAGAACATGTTGGACAGAAACTTCATCCAAATGAATACTGTTCCAAGGATGCAAGTTGGCTCTTGTGTACTCTTGCATTTATGAGTAGTGTAATTTTTTGGGATGAGAATACATAGGAAATTAATATTTAGAGTAACAAAGACAATATGTATGGCAGTATGTAGTCTGTTTAGGTTTATGGTTTATTTACTGGACTACATACATTATATATGTTAAGCAGAACTACAGAATACCTTTTACATACTTTGTATTTATGATTTTGTAACACACAATGCCACCATCCTTCAAAAAATAAAAAATTTTTCTTTTTAGGTTTTCAGTCCCTGTTGTACAATAATAATACACACTGAAGTACACCTTATATAACAGTGTTAGACATAACATTCCTCTTTTATATACACATTGCAGTCTTTAAATTTCAACATCATACTGTTAACTCAACATTTTTAATTTCCTCCAAACCCCACCATCCTTTGGAAGAGACTATTACTTGTTTTGAGCTATAACCACGGGCAGTACATATACTCTAATGAAACATGAGAAATAAGTTGTGACAGCTGACATAATCCTCTTATACTAGGTGATAATATTTATAATATGTATCCCTGTACAGTACTTTTGCCCATTCCTTGCTCACTTTTTTTCTACTTGTCTTATCCTCCCAGGCTACCACTGCATGCCTGTATGTTCTAATTTTTTTGATCTCCACTATCTCTTTTTGCCAACTTATCTGACCCTTCCAGCTTTTAGCTATATGACACCTTACTCATCCTCCGAGATACAGTAGTTGCACTTTTTCCTGCTTTCTCCAGCCATCTTCATCTCAACCTAACCCTACGAGTATGAAATTACAACATTTTGTGACTCCCTTATTATTCATTCTTTCTCATTTCATGAAATCAAAACCAAAATAATATGTGCTTGGAACCAGGGCCACAGATCACCAACATATAAATGTATTAAATAACCAACAAAACATAAACTGATCCAGGACACATTGTTCAGAGTTCAGTGAAAAAAAACATATTTAGTAACACTCAGGTTAAGCAATTTTGTCTAGTAAATATTTTGACTTCATCAGAACCTGAATAAAAACGCCATTCAAACTGATTTAAACACCATTTCATCACACATAAACATGCCCATTCAAAGAGCTGATGATGATACCACACCTTGTCACACATCCTTTACATATTATTTAAGATTACACTAATCAAAGCAACAGTGACATATTACCACAGCTTGTTAAAATTAATAAATACTAAAAAATGAACAGTCCACATTTATTGTAAAAATATATTGAACAGTAGAATGCAAAAATAATAAGCTGTGGTAACTTGTCACTCACAGTTTTAATGGGTGTGTTTATGTCTGAAGAAAGGCTGTCTTTCCTTATCATGTTTTGTTTCCCATCCTGCTTGTACAGAGGCTAAACCTGTACTTCCTCTGCAGATGCACAAGAAACAGAAGTAGTTTCAACCTATGTCTCTCTGTTTTGCCTGTCTTGCGTACAACTGACTGCATGTTTTTGTCTAGTGGGATAACAGAGAAGTAGCCCTATAAGGGATGCATTCAAAAATGTATCAAGATAGTAAAGCTGCATACTGTCTAAAAGTCAAATAATTATGATGCTCTCTCATTCATCTATGCATTTTCTGATAACCCACTTCATCGTAAAGAAAACCATATCCCCTCAAGCCACACGCTCCAGGGATCTAAACCTCACCACAACAATAAATAGGACGTGCTGGAGGGATAGATTCCTGTCCCAGAGACTTCCCATTCTCTGGAACAAGATTCCAATCAACATAAGGCAGAGCTCCTTTTAGGGGTTGGGGGGGTGGTTTAATGGCTAAGGTGTTTGCCTTACAAACACAAGATGCAGGGTTTGAGTCTCACAAGGGATAATTGGCTAGGCTTAAAATGGCTTGCAAGGGCAGTTAGCTTAGTACTAAACTATGAACTATGAACCTATGAACCTTAAGATGGTCATGAGGAAGGTCAATGGGAACAAAGCTTTGAAACTGATTCTGGATAGGACCCTGGGCTATCTCAGAATACACACATTCAGTTATTTAAACAGTAGAAGCACACCTATGGCAATTTGGAGAATGCTAATTTACCTACTGCATGTTTTTGTGAGGTGGGAGGAAAGTGGAGGACCTGGAGAAAGCTTACTTTCTGACATGCTGGCTCTCTGCACAGAAGGCAATACAGCTAAAACTTAAGCAAGAGAACCTCTTGTGAGGATACAGTAGTACTTGCTGCTCCTCTGGGTCACTCTACCATGCTATAATTGTATTGTTTAATATAGGTTCATAGGTTCATAGGTAGGTACTAGGCTATCTGCCCGAAGGCATTTATAAGCCTAGCCAGAATGTGTTGGCTTTCGCCGCCCCCTTAGATTAGTTCCCTGTACCTCTGTCCAGCAGAGTCATTGAAGTGAAACGTGGGATCCCATCAACTCGTCAAGGTTTCTCTTGAAGAGGGTTAGTGAGGAGCTCTGCCTTATGTAGACTGGAATCTTGTTCCAAAGCATGGATAGTCTCTTGGACAGGAATCTATCCCTCCAGCATGCCCTATTTATTGTTGTGGTGAAGTTTAGATCCCTGGAGCGTGTGGCTCGAGGGGATATGGTTTTCTTTAGGTGGAGCATGTCCATCAATTCTGGGTTGGACATGACCTTGTATGTCAAGCAGAGATCACCTCTGAGTAGGCGGTATGCAACCAAGTACAGCTGGAGTTTCTTCAGTCGAGCTGGATAGGGCACCTGCTTGAGACCAGTGATCCTCTTGGTGAGGTACTTCTGTGGTCTTTCCAGTTGTTGCAGGTGTCTTGTAAGGTACATCTCAAATGGGGCATTGTACTCTATGATGGGTCTGATGAGTGATGCGTAGAGGGGCCCAATGACCTCTTTCGATCTGGATGCAAATTGTTTTCTGATTAGGTGGGCCACATAGAAGGTCTTTCTAACCACTTTGGCAATGTGATTATCAAAGTAGCGGTTACTATCCACTTGGGTCCCCAGATCCCTTATTATGTCTTCCGTATTTAGGGGAGTACCACCTATTTGGTAGTTTGTGGGCACTTTGTTTTTTCTAAAGGGGATGACTATGCACTTTTTGGCATTTAGCTTGAGGCCATGGTTTTGACACCAGGTATCTATCTCAGTGAGACCCTTTTGGAAGATGTCTTTGTCAGCCGGAGAATCAATTATAGCCTCTAGTTTGCAGTTGTCTGTGAACTTGGTCAGCCATAGTCCTCCTGTGCTTGCCTGTACATCTGAGAAGTATATGCCAAACAGGAGGGGTGCTAGGACTGAGCCCTGGGGAATGCCATTTGTAACCAGTTTAGAGTCAGACCTAGCTCCCGCAACTCTTACCATGTGGGTTCTGTCCGTGAGCCAATTGACAACCCATCTCATGACATAGGGGTTTAGGTTCAGGCTGGTGAGCTTGTCAATAATATCTGAGAGGGGAATGGTGTTGAAGGCCTTTGCAAGGTCTAGGTAGGCTGTGTGGACCACCTTTCCCTCGTCTATAGCCTTGGTAACTGTCTCAAAGAAGTCCACCAGGTTTAGGAGGCATGATCTGCCCTTAACAAAGCCAAACTGGGTAGGATCCAGTGTTTGGGGGTTCTTAATGTCTCTGTTAATGAGATCCATAATGATGAGCTCCATAGCTTTGCAGACCAAGCTAGTCAGACTTATAGGGCAATAGTTCCTGGGGTCCGTTGTGGCTCCACCTTTGTGGGGCAGAATAACCATTGCTATGCGCCACTCTGTGGGCAAGTAGCCTGTGGAGAGGCTGAGGTTAAACAGTGTGTTTAGGTGAGGGGTTAGTTCATCTTTGAGCTCATGTAGGACGCAGCCTGGGACACCATCCAGTCCCATTGATGCTGTGTTTTTGGTTTTGGAGAGGGCTGTTTTAACCTGAGTGTCTGTGATTTCAGGGGCACTACATTATTCTGGTATAGTTATGGGCCCTTTTGGGGGTGAGAGGGGGGGTGAAGTTTGCACTGAACCTGTTTGCCAGGATGTTGGCTATATCGGTCGGTTCAGTGTATATTGTGCCATTCTGCACTAACTCTGAGCAGATCTGAGAATTGACACTTAGATTCTTGACATAGCTAAAAAATGCCTCGTGGTTATCTTTGGAGTCCATGGCAATTTTTCTTTCGAAGCTAGCCTTGGATGATTTTATTAGGGAATGTAGTTTCTTGCTGATACTGATCAGTGATGTCTTCCCTTCTTTGGATTTTACTCTTTTCTATACTAGTTTCCTCCTTCTATTTTATAACTTGTTTATGGCAGGGGTCCAGCAGACTGGTTTCCTTTTCTTGGAGGAGTGAGTTTTGTTTTTGTTTGGGATAGCATGATCCATGCATTCTTGTTGGTGCCCGTAGAGTACATTAGTAATGGATTTTGCAGCTTGGACAGCATTATCCTTTAGCATGGGGGCTTTGAAACTTCCCACCTCGGTCTTAAGTAATGTGAAGTTTGCTTTTGAAATGTTTTTCACAGTGGTTCCTTTGACTGGGGGTGGTAGCAGGATGTGAATATTCAGAGTGATTAGTTTATGGTTAGATCTAACCAGCGAGAGGTTGACCTCCAGTGTGGAACACTGGTCACCCATGTTGGTGATGATCAGGTCCAATATGTTGTCACCTCTTGTCACCAGTTGATCCAGGATGTTTGAGTTTATAAATTCTAGGAAATGTTGGACAAGGGAGTTTGTACTGTTCTCCCAGTTAATGTTTGGGTAACTGAAATCACCCAAAATAAGGTGTTTGGTAGGACCTTTATGTTTCCCAGTGTTTCCAGGCATGTGGAGTGGAGGTCCTGGGACATGGTGGGTGATCTGTAGCAAGCTATAATTTGAATAATGCAGTTTTGCCAATTGTGAGTTGCATGTGGATGATCTCTGAAGCATCGTGCTGTGCCACTAACCTGGAGGTGTGGGTATCCTTGATGAATATGGATACTGCCCCGCCTTTTGTATTTCGGTCTGGGTTTTGTGGCTGAAATGTATGGTATGAGTTGTGGCCTGGTAGTGCTGGGGTGCTCTCTGGAGCCTTAAACCAGGTTTCTGTTACTGCACATATATTTATTTTCTCCATACTGAGGAGTGCCTCGAGTGTGTGCATTTTGAGGTTTAGACTTCTGGCACTGAGTAGCATTACCCTCAGTTTTTTGTTACTTGTGCTATTTACGGTGGTGGGCTTGTCTTTTGAGCCTTGCCTAAAAAAGGCACTATGAGGGTGGCAAGAGCCTTGGCCAGTATTCGAAAGCCTATGGGTGACAGGTACAAGCCATCTCTAGCAAAGCAGCATAGCTTCCTGAGCATGTCATCCCAGGCTGACAGACACTGGGTCCCATTTTGAATGGCACCAGAAGCTTAGCCAATTGTTGAAACTGATATTTTTTTTCTCTATACTGTGGTATCATTCTTGGTGAGGGCAGGATGCTACTCAGGGTCAGGGTCATATTGGCCTGGTCTACATGATCAGAGAGCTCCTCCATGTCTCTTTTCATGTAGTTCAGGGAGGTATGGCTCTGGTCATTCACACCAACATGGACAATGACAGTCATATTTGTATTTGTTCTGGAGTGACCTGAGTGCTTGTGTTATGTGGCAGATCCTGGCACCTGACAGACAGCTAACGATAACATTCTCCTTGTTCAGCCTAGTGAGTGGAACGTCAGTCTGCCTGACTACTGGTTTTGTGAAGTATGTGTTTCATGGTTTGTGTTGGGGGGTGGAGGTTGCTTGGATGTCTGCTTTGGAGGTCTCTGTTGCTTTTCCAGATTTTTATTTAGAGCCTCCAAGTATGTTTTCATGTATTTATGTTTGTTTTTTGCCGGCGTTGGTTTCATAGGTCTATGTGACACTAGTGGGGTGATGCAGGTAATTCCCTTCTCCTCTTGACTGCCTGGTCGAGTCTTGGGTTGAGAGAGCTTAGCCTCCAGTTTCTCTGTATAATTGCATTTCTCGTGTGTATTAGTGTTTGGTGGAAGGAGGAGAGGGTTGTCTGTGAACATGAGGCAATTATAACATTGCCACAAACAGCCCAGATTCACCAGTTGAACCAGAGAGTACACCTAAAAATGCCCTTTGGACATGCCTGGATAGGTACAGTGAACTGTTTTACTGATTGGCTGGTAAGGTCGAAGAGAGAGCCTTGTCCTTCTCTACAGTATAGTGGGGGTTTAGTGCTAAGGTTTATTAGTGCTTGCTATGAGTTCTGAGCAAGTGCTGGGATGAGAAGTGAATGGTTTGAGTGCTTAAGTTGAAAATTTGTCTAGTTCCAAGGGAAAAATTGAAGAGTAGACTTTGTGGAGCTTATATCCTAGCTAACCGGCGCTGCCTGGCACGCAAACCCATGCAAATGTGGGTTTTATAGCAGGGAAATGAAAGAGATAGAAATTCGCCCAAAATGGCCAATAAACTACTAATTTCCAGGCTGAAACTACTCCACCAGGGACAGATAGGCTGCTCAAAGCTCCCTCTCTCACAGTGAACAGAGAAACTTCCTTCTATCCAAGTAAGGTATGGGCAAACACAGAAACGTGCAACACAGCCCTGTATTCAGCACAAACTTGAAAACTGGACTATACTAGCTTAGAAAGGTGGGAAAACAAGTTTTTTTTTGTTTGTTTTTGTTTTCAGAAAATAAAGCAGATACAATAAAAAACTACTTTAAATGCACAGAAATGGCTAACACACCTGAGTGTGTAGCCTACAACAGTTAAACAGGTAATTTAAACACAAAAATGACTTTGTTAAAGTGCAGGCAGTAAAATAAGTACAATATGTAGCTGAATTCTTCCCATTCTATTACCTTCCCCTTTCTAATTATTTGTTATCAATACCTTGGTTCCTTTCCAAGCTTCCTCAGGTAAATTCCAGTCCCCTCTTGGGTATTTTCTGTACTCCTAAGTGCAGTCATCACTTATCGGCAGAATCTCCTTTCTCCATTCCCATGTTGGCTTAGTTCTAAGTATACTTTCTGCTACATTATGAAAATAATATAAATTGTTTAATGTCTCCACATCTTTTGGGTTTCTAATATCATTACAGGAATGGACCCCATTCCTAAGTTAAAGTGCGATTAAATCTACATGTGTCTGTTTCTCCCATATGTTCAATGGAGTTTGTAAATCAAAGTGTATGTAACCCACTACCTTGGGTCGTCAATATTAACCTTTCATCTCTTGGTTTGAATTTACCTCTCCTTAACCATTCCTGCATTCCTTCCTGATCAAAATGAGAATCTTCCAGAAATTTTCTATACTTGCAACTATATTTATGCATTGTCCAGATTTCTTTCCTTATCATATGGTCCTTCACCTTATATTCTTTTTTTTGTTTTTTGGCGCATTCAGTTGCTGCCTGATTTTTATCTATTTCTGGTTTGGTTTCCATTCCTGCTTGATGCCGATATGCTTCTGCTAGACTAAGCAGGGTAGTCATCTTAGATTTATTCTCTTCACATTTCAAAACATTCACTATGTTTGGGCCTTGTGTGGTCAGCAGATATTGGCTAGGCTTGTAAAAGCTCCAGGGTCATTAGCCTACTACACACCTTTGAACCTATAAACAAGCTTTTTAAATCACAGAAACTCTAGAAGATTGGCGTTTTAGGCGGAATTAGCTAAAGGCAGCAAGAAAATGCAGAAAAATTATATTTAATCACTCCAAATTCTCTCTTTTGTCTCTCAGCTGCTGTAGATCTCTGCAGGGCACCAGGCAGGAGCTTGCTGAGCTGTATACTAGCACAAAAAAACTTGCAAATGTGGGTTTTATAGCAGGGAAATGAAAGAGATAGAAATTAGCCCAAACTGGCCAATAAACTACTAATTGCTGGACTGAAACCACTCCTCCACGGAACGATAGCCTGCTCAAAGCTCCCTCTCTCACAGTGAACAGAGAAACTTTCTTCTATCCAAGTAGGTATGGGCAAACACAGAAACTTGTAACACAGCCCTGAATTCAGCACTAACCTGAAAACTGGACTATACTAGCTTAGAAAGGCGGGAAAACAAGTATTTTTTTGTTTGTTTTGTTTTTCAGAAAATAAAGCAGATACAATAAAAAAAACACTTTAAATGCACAGAAGTGGCTACCACACTTGAGTGTGTAGCCTACAACAGTTAAACAGGTAATTTAAACACAAAAATGACTTTGTTAAAGTGCAGGCAGTAAAATAAGTACAATATGTAGCTGAATTCTTCCCATTCTATTACCTTATCCTTTCTAATTATTTGTTATCAGTACCTTGGTTCCTTTCCAAGCTTTCTCCGGTAAATTCAAGCCCCCTCTTGGGTATTCTCTGTACCCCTAATTGCAGTCATCACTTATCGGCAGAATCTCCTTTCTCCATTCCCATGTTGGCTTAGTTCTTAGTATACTTTCTGCTACATTATGAATATAATATATATTTTTTTAATTTCTCCATATCTTTTGGGTTTCTAATATCATAACAGGAATGGACCCCGTTCCTAAGTCAAGGTACGATTAAAGCTACATTTGTCTGTTTCTCACACATGTTCAATGGACTTTGTAAATCAAAGTGTATGTAACCCACTACCTTGGGTCGTCAATATTAACCTTTCATCTCTTGGTTTAAATTCACCTCTCCTTAACCATTCCTGCATTCGTTCCTGATCAAAATGAGGTTCTCCCAGAAGTTTTCTATACTTGCAACTATACAAAAAAGAAGAAACACCACCAAGGTAAGGTACCCCGAAGCAAAAAGACAGTCCAAAGAGAAAAAAGAGAGTGGCGCCATTCTCTTTTTTCTCTGTATACTTGCAACTATATTTATGCATTGTCCAGATTTCTTTCTTTCTCATCTGGTCCTTTGCCTTATATTCTTTCTTTTGGTTTTTGGCACATTCAGTTGCTGCCTGATTTTTATCTATTTCTGGTTTGATTTCCATTCCTGCTTGTTGCCGATCTGCTTCTGTTAGACTAAACGGGGAAGTCATCTTAGATTTATTCTCTTCACATTTCAAAACTTTCACTATGTTTGGGCCTTGTGAGGTCAGCAGATATGGGCTAGGCTTGTAAAGGCTCCAGGGCCATTATCCTAGTACACACCTATGAACCTATGAACCTATGAACAAGCTTTTTAAATCACAGAAACTCTAGAAAATAGGCGTTGTAGGCGGAATTAGCTAAAGGCAGCAAGAAAATGCAGAAAAATGATACTTAATCACTCCAAAGTCTCTCTTATGTCTCTCTGTTGCTGTAGAACTCTGCAGGGAACCAGGCAGGAGCTTGCTGAGCTGTATACTAGAGCAAAAACCTTGCAAATGCGGGTTTTCTAGCAGGGAAATAAAAGAGATAGAAATTAGCCCAAAATGGCCAGTAAACTACTAATTTCTAGGCTGAAATCACTCCTCCAGGGACAGATAGGCTGCTCAAAGCTCCCTCTCTCACAGTGAACAGTGAAACTTCCTTCTATCCAAGTAAGGAATGGGCAAACACAGAAACTTGTAACACAGCCCTTGAATTCAGCACTAACCTGAAAACTGGACTATACTAGCTTAGAAAGGCGGGAAAACAAGTATTTTGTTTTATTTTTTTTCAGAAAATAGAGCAGATACAATAAAAAACACTTTAAATGCACACAAATGGCTATCACACTTGAGTGCGCAGCCTACAACAGTTAAACAGGTAATTTAAACACAAAAATGACTTTGTTAAAGTGCAGGCAGTAAAATAAGTACAATATGTAGCTGAATTCTTCAAGTACAATATGTAGCTGAATTCTTCTCATTCTATTATCTTCCCCTTTCTTATTATTTGTTATCAATACCTTGATTCATTTCCAAGCTTCCTCCAGTAAATTCCAGCCCCTCTAGGGTATTCTCTGTACCCCTAATTGCAGTCATCACTTATAGGCAGAATCTCCTTTCTCCATTCCCATGTTGGCTTAGTTCTTAGTATACTTTCTGCTACATTATGAATATAATATATATTTTTTAATTTCTCCACATCTTTTGGGTTTCATCTATCATAACAGGAATGGACCCCATTCCTAAGTCAAGGTACGATTAAAGCTACATTTGTCTGTTTCTCACACATGTTCAATGGACTTTGTAAATCAAAGTATATGTAACCCACTACCTTGGGTCGTCAATATTAACCTTTCATTTCTTGGTTTGAATTCACCTCTCCTTAACCATTCCTGCATTAGTTCCTGATCAAAATGAGGTTCTTCCAGAGGTTTTCTATACTTGCAACTATATTTATGCATTGTCCAGATATCTTTCCTTCTCATCTGGTCCTTCACCTTATATTTTGTCTTTTGTTTTCTGGCACATTCAGTTGCTGCCTGATTTTTATCTATTTCTGGTTTGATTTCAATTCCTGCTTGATACCGATATGCTTCTGCTAGACTAAGCAGGGAAGTCATCTTAGATTTATTCTCTTCACATTTCAAAACTTTCACTATGGTTGGGCCTTGTGAGGTCAGCAGATATGGGCTAGGTTGTAAAGGCTCCAGGGCCATTAGCCTAGTGCACACCTATGAACCTATTAACAAGCTTTTTAAATCACAGAAACTCTAGAAAATCGGCGTTTTAGGTGGAATTAGCTAAAGTCAGCAAGAAAATGCAGAAAAGTGATGCTTAATCACTCCAAAGTCTCTCTTTTGTCTCTCTGCTGCTATAGAACTCTGCAGGGCACCAGACTGGAGCTTGCTGAACTCTATACTAGTGCAAAAACCTTGCAAATGCGGGTTTTATATCAGGGAAATGAAAGAGATAGAAATTAGCCCAAAATGGACAATAAAGTACTAATTTCTGGGCTGAAACCACTCCTCCAGGGATAAATAGGCCGCTAAAAGCTCCCTCTCTCACAGTGAACAGAGAAACTTCCTTCTATCTAAGTAAGGTATGGGCAAACACAGAAACTTGTAACACAGCCCTGAATTCAGCACTAACCTGAAACTGGACTATTCAAGCTTAGAAAGGTGGGAAAACAAGTATATTTTTTTTTTTTTTTCAGAAAATATGGGTGGCCGCTGTGGTGCAGCGCTTAGCATTGCCACCTCACAGTAAGAGGTTCTCTGTTTCAATCCTCAGCTGGGGTGCCTTCTGTGCAGAGTTTGTATGTCCTTCCTGTGATCGTATGGGTTTCCTCCGGGTGCTCCGATTTCTTCCCACATCCCAAAGTCATGCTGTAGGTGGATTGGACACTCCAAATTGGCCCTAGGTGTGAGTATGTGTGTGTCTGTGCCTTCTGTGGAAGGTTGCGCGCCAGGCTGGCAACTCAACACCGTAAAACTCCACTGCCAATCATGAGCAGACAGGTGATCCGCTGTGGTGGCTTCTAACCGGAAAAAGCCGAAAGAAGAAGAAGAAAGCAGATACAATCAAAAAAACACTTTAAATGCACAGAAATTGCTATCACACTTGAGTGCGTGT